>NC_136958.1:27399847-27484847 GCF_032717465.1 Coenobita brevimanus | reverse complement strand
TTGGAAGATTTCCCAAATGAGATTGTTTTCTTCTTGTATATGTTCTGGACTGCATATTCTAAGGGCTCTAAGGAACATTGATGAGATAACAGACAATTTTGTGGCAGAATGATGATACGAAAAATAATGAATGAACAAGTGACAACTGGTTGGTTTCCTATACACCTTAAAGCTAAGTGAATGATTTTGCTTCATCACCAGCACATCAAGAAAGGGAAGAACACCCCCGTTCTCCCACTCAACTTTAAATTTAATGGAGGGAGCAAGATTATTTAGGTGTGTGAAAAACTCGTCAAAATTATCAAGTGCTGAAGGCCAAAATGAAAATATGTCATCAACATAACGAAACCAAATGAGTTGAGGGGGAGAAACTCGTGGCAGTAGTTCCGTTTCATAATACTCCATATATAAATTGCTTAAAATGGGTGACAATGGAGAACCCATACCCATACCAAAACGTTGCATGTAGAAGTTGTTGTTAAATGAAAAAGCATTCGAAGTCACACATAATTTTACAAGTTCTATGAAACTGTCAGCTGGCATACCTAAGTCAATATCACATTCTGGCAATTTGTTAGCTAGAAATTCCAAAACATCATTAATGGGAACTTTGGTAAACAATGAATCAACATCGAAGCTAACCATTTTACCGGAGAAAAAGTCAAGTGATTTAATTTTCTCTATAAAATCCGAAGAGTTCTTTACGTGTGCTGGGGATACTGTACCTACTACAGGGGCTAATTTATTGGCAAGAAACTGAGATAACTTATACGTAAAACACCCACACTGTGAAATTATGGGACGCAGTGGAATATTAGCTTTATGGGTCTTTGGTAATCCGTATATATATGGTAATTTAGGGTTGATCTGAATGAACTTATTGATATCTACATTAGGCATTCATTATTTTTCGTATCATCATTCTGCCACAAAATTGTCTGTTATCTCATCAATGTTCCTTAGAGCCCTTAGAATATGCAGTCCAGAACATATACAAGAAGAAAACAATCTCATTTGGGAAATCTTCCAAAACTTAAGGTATCCCAAATGGTTCATTAAACAAGCATACCTCCGCGCTAGGCGATCTTACTACGTACCTAAAGAACCCACCACAGAAAAGAAACGTTTCCTCACTTTGCCTTATGTTGCAGACTTGAATATGTTAAAGTTAACAGGTTACAGTAGTGAGGTAAATATAGCATTTAGGTATACCTCCACCATCAGAGCAATGTTAGTAAAGAACAAATGTACAACATATTCAGAAGCAGGCATTTATAAAATTCCTTGCAAAGATTGTGAACTAGTTTACATAGGAGAAACAGGTCGTAGTTTGGAAACACGGATTAAGGAACACAAGTATGCCATAAGAACATGTAATTTAAATAATGCAATATTTAACCATGTTTGTGAAGCCAACCACAGAATTGACTGGCAAGGTAGCCATCTATTGTATAGAAGTCATGACTTTCGGAAACGAAAGATTATTGAAGCCATGTGCATCCAGAAATACGAGAATTTCAACCTTAGTGAAGGTATGTACAAGCTAGATCCAATAATGAGGTCCCTAGTGGAAATGTCCCTTCCTGCTAAGACACAGGTAGGGTCAGATAGGAATTACACCTGACCTGCCCGGTAATGTCCCCCCTGGGGTTTATCCCCGCTTACAATCTACCCCACCCCACCTTTACCCCCCCTTCCACACACACACACGCATAAAAAGGAACTCTTGTATAGTCAATATGTCATTCCCTCTCACTATCTTGACCACTGAAGATGGTGGCAGTGTCCACCGAAACTGTTTGGTAATTATATTCTTCGTCTACAAGTGTGGGTTTTATTCACCGTCTTTGATTATCACGCAAGAGTGATTCATCCAGCCATTTTTTTCGTCAAACTGCATCTCTTTGGAACTCGCGTCCCCAGAGTTGTTTCCCTCCAAACTTCAACCTACAGATGGTCAAGTCCAACTGTTACAGATTCTTTTGTGAATAGCGGACACCAATAATCTGGTATATGTATTATTTTTTTACTTTGTTTTTACCTACGCAGTTCTGTTATTTAAATATTATATATTTACAGTATAGTGGTAGGTGGTGGCGACCATCATCCACTCACTTGATGTACTGCTGCGTACTTCTTCCTTAACCTTTATCATTCTTCTTCTGTGCCTGCCCTCCTCTCTTCCTATTTCTTCCATCTTTCCGGTCACTTCTTATTGATTTCTTTCCTTTACAGGTGGCTTATCATTGAGTGATAAGCCAAATGGTTTCCTCTAAGCCAAGAAACAATTTCCATCGCTGGATGGTAACCATTTAACCAAACCATACGTGCTCCGTACGTGGAGAGTTAGTGCCCCTCCCAGTAAAACAGATAACTCAAAGTCAAATGGCCACCCCTTAAGGGATTATGGCGTCTGGCAGTATCTATCTATCTATCGATCTATCTGTCAATCAGTCTATCTATCTATCTATCCATCTATCTATCTATATATAGTGTGTATATATATATATATATATATATATATATATATATATATATATATATATATATATATATATATATATATATATGTATATATATATATATATATATGATTATTATTATTTTTATTATTATTATTATTATTACCAGACGCCTTAATCCCTAAGGGTTAGCCACGAACAAATCGCTTTCATGTCGCCCTGTCCCCCGCCTTTTCACTGCCCTGCTCCCAGCTTAAACCCCCCTCTCTCATATACCTCCCCACTCCATTGCTCCATTTCATCCTTGGCCTCCCCCTCGCTTTCCTCCCCTCCACCTCACTCGCATATACTCTCCTCGTCAGTCTTTCGCTCTCTATCCTCTCCACATGGTCAAACCATCTCAGTGTGTTTCTCTTAACGCACCCTATCATATCCACATCCGCACCACAACGCTCCTTCACATCCTAACTGTCAGTCTGTCTTTCCATGTTTAATCCACATGCCCGTCTCAAGTAACTCATTTCCACTGCTCTTACACTTGACTTGTGTCCCTCCAACAAGGCCCAAGCTGCACTTCCTTACGTTAGAGTTGGTATCACAATATTGTCATGTTGGAACTTTTTCACTTCCATGCTCACTTTCCTGTTTCTTATCACTGCATTCAAAGAACCAGTAACCTTTCTTCCTTGTTGTATACTTTCTAGCACTTCATCCTCTTAATTTCCATTCTTACTCATCACACTACCCAAGTACTTAAACGCCCTCACATTTTCCATTTCCTCCTCGTCCAACCTCGCTGTTCATTCTGTGGTTTCATTTCACTCGAAGGCCATAACTTTACCATATATATATATATATATATATATATATATATATATATATATATATATATATATATATATATATATATATTATAGATAGACAGATAGGTAGATAGATATAGATATAGATATATAGATAGATAGATAGATAATCTGTTTTAATTTGGTGCCCACTACTCTGTTTTAACTCAGCACCCAAATGGAGTTTAATGTGGAGCCCAGTTGAAATATTCTTTTCTCTTAACTGTCAGTGTGCCCAAATTAAATGCTCAGCTGGGGGAAATAAAGTGTAGTATGCATCTCTCTCTTTTCTCTTTCTCTCAAGCAACATTTTTTCAAAATTAATCGTGTTAGCAAGGCATATATCACGCCATCAACATCAAACTTGAGTAAAATTAAATACTGACTGCAATGAAAACGTGCTAAAAAGAATTTACCCCACGAATTGTGAATACTAAGAAAATACTCTCCCTTGGATAATGAAACTGGCTACAGGCAATAACTATGAAGTGAAGTTCGATGAGCATAATGGAAATGTAAAGAGAAAAGAAAATAATACTCTGTTTTATTAGTAATATATTTCATCGTAGTGTGGAACCAAATTCTTTGTCATCCATTATATTTGAAGATCAAATGACATCTTATTCCGAGGAGATTGCAGAAGGTTAAGAAAAAAAAAAAAAACAGGGAGGTGGGAGGAAACTTTAGATGTCAAATTTCACCTGAAGAAATTGATTTTCGACAGTACCTGCCTGCACCTGCTAAATGCTCATTACTATTATCCCCTGTCTCTGAACATGAGTTGAGGGACGTTACCACCCCACTAACATATGAGGAATGGCCCGATTCTGGAAAATATTGGATTCATTATGTTTTTAACAGATTATGGAATGCAGGAAATGGATTTGTATCGGCCCGATGCACGATTCAGATTATCAGAGTATCGGCATGCATGGTCTGGTTCTATATTGGCCCAATACATGCTTCAAGATATTGGATGTTAAGGAATTGGATCTTTATTGGCACAATATACTATTATCAAAATCAGGCAGCAGTGAATACCAAACACCGAAATCAATGGATATGGTTTACCTGTATACACTCTTGTGTAATCTAAGCATAAAGACGGCTTTTAAAAAAATATATATATAGTAGAAAAAATATATAAAAATTACACTGGCCGAGATTCGAAGCTGCATCATCACATTGTGCCAATCACTCCTGTAACCACTTGACACCATGTTATCTTACCTCTATGGGCATGAGAAGAGATATTTCCCGTTTTTATTTACTGTATATTAGAAACTATTTGCTTATTTGATATAAATATTGTCTTATTAATCTTGTAAAGCTACTATCAGTACCCAGTATCATGCAAAAGTTAAATACAATTCATCACAGACCATATTCTCACATTCAGGAACAACATTATGTCAATATTTAGAATGGCAGAATATTCCAGTAGCAAATATGTATTTTATTAATATTTTACAGACCTGTCTGCTTCAGTTATAAGGATAATAGTTTCTGCTATGCTGTTTCTACTTAAATTGGCATCTTTCTCTCTTGAATAATGCGTTATAACAGAATCTAGTGCATTAGAATATGCTGACAGTCACGATCGAAGATAGACAGGATGTAGTTAGAGCCCTATTATTGTCTTATACTGCCATTGAGCTAAGTGAAAAAAAAAAAAATGTAAAAGGCAGGCTATGTTAATGAGGCATTTAATTTACACTCCCCAGAACCACGTATACAGGAAAGAGGAGCATAAAAACACACACACACACACACACACACACACACACACACACACATATATATATATATATATATATATATATATGTCACCATCAAATAAGAGTCCCTGATGGCGCAGTGGGTAGCGTGCTGTCGTGTGAGTTGCGAGGACGCAGGTTCGAAGCCCGCTTCTACAAGTAATTTAAAATTCATTTTAGACATTCATCGCTTGACAGCAGTGCAGGAAGTAAAGAAAGCTTGGCTTGACGTCATACGTTCTTGACAAATTAATGAAATCTGTGTGAACTCTATGAAAAATGATGGCATGAATTTAAATCTTATCTACATCGGATACTAGAAATGGAAGATAATAATTGGCCCATAATCACCTTGATACATTGCCGTTAATGGGCTGGTGTGCAAACGGATAATGGATTTACTCGTACATTGGCCCGTTACTGACAGTAGGATCTGGAAGTATCACGGCCAATACCTGATGTACAGGAAAACAAGTATTGGGTCATTATTGTGCCAATAGTTCAATGTTTGTTGGGCACTAATCTGAAGGAGTCAGCCAGTAGACATGATGAGATCCCAGTAGACGTTGTGAAAGACTGTATTAGAAATTAGTTCCATCCCAGCAAATATCACCAAAAGATTCTTCAAATCAGACTACTTTCCTAGTCATCTGCAGACAGTATATGTAATACTCATCCACAGAAATGGAAACACAAATCTTTCAAAGAACTTTAGGCCAATTAGTTTCACATTAGTATTCAGTATAACGACTGAGAGGGAAAGTTTTCATAGATTAATGATTTTTTAATGGTCAACCAGTCATTAACATCAGTTTCTCAGTACGGAAGGTCTGGCCAAAACATTCAACTGAAATAGCGGTCCACCGCCTCACAAAAACAAACGTATCAAGCTCTGGATAAGAAACATTATCAAATAAACGTTTTCACATAACGATATTCTGTTACCCGTTAAGACCTCTGGCACCAAACCTCTTGATATCTTACTACAAAAACTTGAAATGCATGGTATTCGACACCTAGCAATGACTTGATTTCGGGGTTACTTAAATATCCGTAAAAAGTATGTATACTGACTTAACTGTAGCTCACAGAAAATGGGTATTAAATATGGAATTCCACAGGGTCGAGTATTAGGCCCTGTATCATTATCATTTTATATTAAAGAGATTGTGTTACGCTACCTTGTATATATATATATATATATATATATATATATATATATATATATATATATATATATATATATATATATAGATAGATAGATAGATAGATAGATAGATAGATAGATAGAGATAGATAGATAGATAGACAGATAGATAGATAGAAAGTTGTCACCTACTAGAATTAGCCAGAACAACAAATCTAGCTCTAAGTCATTTAACTAACTGAATTATTGCATATAGGTTATATTTATTCTTTTCCCAACAAAAAGTTTCACTCGGTTAATGTTGACATTATAATGTATTATTAAATAATCAGGAGAGTAGATCTGGTGACGTTCCTTTGATTTACTGTAGACAGATGTTTACTTGAGAAGACTCACAATAATGATGTAAAAGTTAAAATATCCAGGGTAGCTGGGATACTTTATAAGGAAGGGGTTAAGTAGTAGCTGAGCTATGTAGATCAAAACAAATATGAGGTAGAGAGAAGAGGAGGGAAGTTGGAGCGACAGAGTGGAGGTACAGTCACACCAAAAAATATCGTGCAGGTATGGCACGATGATGAGGTGAAAGAGATTGTCCAGGTCCTTGAGGGTGCGAATGAGAATGTATGTGGATTAACTGAAACTAAATGTAGAGGTGAGAGTGTGAGAGAGTGGGAGTATGGATGGGGTATATGTGCAGGAGTAGGTGAGAATGACAGGGCAAAAGAAGGAGTGTGTATTGTTATGAGTAACAGATGGAAGGAGAATATAAGAGAGTATGGATCAGTCAGCTAAAGCATTGTGTGGGGAAGACTGAAAGTTGGACTACAAATGTGGGTGATTGTGTGCGTATATGTGCCAATGCAAGATCATGCAAGCACAGTGAGAGAAGATTTTTGGACAAATATGGAAGTGTGCATGGAAAAGTTTGAAAGGAATGAGAGAGTGTTTTTGATTGGTGATATGAATGGTAAAGTAGGGAATGTGAAGGTGGAGGGAGTACTTCGTGTGTGTGTGGGGTGTGCCTGCTGAGATAGATCAGAATGGCAGTGCTTTAGTAGACATTTGTGCCGGGAGAGGGTTGGTAATAGCCAATAACCTCTTCAGGCACAAAATGATCCACAGGTATACTTGGCAAGTGATGAGAAGGGTGGATGGTGAACTGAATGAAAGGAAGGAAGTGACTGATTATGAGTGTGTGTGGATGAAAGGATGCGATGATGTGTATTGGATGCAAGAGCATATAGATGTTGGGGGAGTGGACTTTCTGGCGGTGGTCAAAATCATGGTCCAAGTAAAATGGAGAACTAGAAGAAAGAAAGGACGGGAGGAAGGAGTATATGCAAGCAGAGTGGAAAGGTTACAAGAGAATGAGAGAAAGGCAGAATATAAGAGAGAAGTGGAGGAACGATTGGGTAAATATGAACTGGAGCAGATGAGGGACGTGGAAGGTGGTACAAGATACTGACTGAAGAAATATGTAGCATGTGAGGTGGTATGTGGGGTGAAGTGCAAGACGAAAAGGGGTGCAAAGAAGAGCATGGTGGAATGAAGAGGTGAGACAGGGTGTGGCACAAAAGCATATAATGAATAGATGAGAAATAGGGGCGTGGAAGAAGCTGAGAGACAGAAGAGAGAGTTATAGTAAAAAAAGGAGGAGAGAGGTTAAAAGATTAGTAAGAGAGAGTAAGAAGAGAGTGGATGAGGAATTTGGAAGGAATTTGAGTGTCAAGAGGAGGGAATGTAAGAAAATGTTCTGGAAAGAGGTAAAGAAAGTCAGACAGGGTAGCAATGAAGATACTAAGGGTGTGAAAAGAAAATGGTAGATTACTAGTTGAGAAAGGAGAAAAAGTGAGCAGATGGGGAGAACACTTTAATGAATTGTTGAGCATTGAGAATGAAAGTAATGCGAGTATAAGTGGCTGGGGAATGGCTGGGAGAAGGAGGGAGGTGAGAAGACAGGAAGAAATCAGTAGGACAAAAGTTGTGGAAGCAATGAAGAAAGTCAAACTGGGGAAAGCTTCAGGAATTGATGGAATGAGGGTGAAATGCTGAAGCATGGGGGAGATATAGTAGTAGAATGGATGTGGAAGATGTGCTGATTGACCTGGGAGGAAGGTAGGGTCCCGGAGTAATGGAAATCTGGTATAATTATTCCCTTGTACGACGGGAAAGGAGAAAAAGAAGTGTGTTGTAATCATAGGGGCATTTGTCTTCTTAGTGTAATAGAAAAAGTATCCGGTAGGATACTTACTGACAGAGTTATGGAAATAACAGAGGAATTAGTTGGAGAAGAACAGGGAGGTTTTAGAAGGGGAAGAGGTTGTGTAGATCAGATATTCATTCTTAGATCTTTAGTGGAAAAGTTTCTAGAGAAGGGAAAGAAGTTGTATGCAGCCTTCATGGATCTGGAGAAAGCATATGACAGGGTGGATAGACAAGGATTGTGGAAAGTATTAAGAATATATGGAGTAGATGGGAAGGTGCTGAATGCTGTGAAGAGTATGTATGAGGGTGCTAAGGCTGCAATGCGTGTGGAGAGTGAACTGAGTGAGTTTTTCTACTTGAAGATTGAATTGAAACAGGGATGTGTCATGTCTCCACGGTTGTTCAGTCTGTATATGGATGGGGTTATAAAATAGATACAAGGCAGGGCAGTGGATGTTGGAGTGGCCCTAATGAGAGAGGGTAGTGTTTGGAAACTCCCTGTACTGTTGATTGCAGATGATACTGTGTTGTTAAGTGAAGACGAAGGGGAGCTGCAAGGCTTGGTGGATGAGTTTGAGAGAATGTGTAAGAAACGGAATCTAAAGGTGAATGTAGGGAAGAGTAAAGTTATGGTCTTCGAGAGAGATGAGGTCAGTGAATGTACAGTGAGGATGGATGATAAGGATATGGAAAATGTGAGTACGTTTAAGTACTTGGGTAGTGTGATGAGTAAGGATGGAAGTTTGGAGGGTGAAGTGCTTGAAAGGGTACAGCAGGGAAGAAAGGTTGCTGGTTCCTTGAAAGCAGTGATAAAAAACAGGGTAGTGAGCATGGAAGTGAAAAAGTTATTATATGACAGTATTGTGATACCAATTCTAAGGTATGGAAGTGAAGCTTGGTTGTTGTTGGAGGGACAAGTCAAGAGAGCAGTGGAAATTAGTTATTTGGGAGCCTGTGGAGTTACATGGAGAGACAGACTGACAAATGAGGATGTGAAGGAGCGTTGTGGTATGGATGTGGATGTGATAGGAAGCGTTAGGAGAAATACACTGAGGTGGTTTGGCCGTGTGGAGAGGATGGAGAGTGAAAGACTGACTAGGAGAGTGTATGTGAGGTGGAGGGGGAGATAGGGAGGGGAAGGCCAAGGATGAAAGGGAGGGATGGAGTGGAGAGGTATATGAGCGAGGGGGTGTGAATTGGGAGCAGGGCAGAGAAATGGCGGGGGACAGCGTGACGTGGAGGCGATTTGTTTGTGGCCACCCCGTATAAGGGATTAAGGCGTCTGGCAATAGATATATAGACCGTTATAGCTCATGAATTCTCGGTAAGATTTATTTGTAACTACTTTGCTATACGTATAATAACAATAGGGACTAGAAAATGTCATAAACAAGCCATATATTGCATCCTTGAGAGAGCAAGTATATCAGCATGGGGAAAAAAATCGTTGTTCAGTTCCCAGTAGCCATCGTCCGTGTCTCAAATTGCTTTGCGTCAAGTTTGCACCGATACTTTTTGGTGTGAGTGTATATAGGGGCAGAAAGAGTACGTATGA
The DNA here is from genome assembly GCF_032717465.1 of Coenobita brevimanus. Lineage (NCBI taxonomy): Eukaryota > Metazoa > Arthropoda > Malacostraca > Decapoda > Coenobitidae > Coenobita > Coenobita brevimanus. Next base: position 27,474,876 of record NC_136958.1, on the reverse strand, counting down.
GGAAAAGAGAAAGAGAAGGAACAGTGATAAATGAGAGTGATGGTGGTAGGTAGATCAAGGGTTAGGTAGATGAAGGGAGGCAGTGCTGAGGAAGGAAGAGGTAAAGGTAGAAATGAGGCAGGGAAAAATGTAGGGGTGAGGTGGTGAGTGGAAGCGTATGGGAGGGAGCAGGACTGAGGTAGGGAAAGGAGGGAATGCAAGAATAAGGCAGGGAGAAAATGTGGCAGTGAGGCTGGAGGACAGGAGGGAAGGGAGGGAGAGGGAGAGAAAAGAGAAGAAAGGCGGGCAAGACGGCAGAAAAATAAGTATCTCGGCCAACAAAAGTATCATTACGTTGCCCAAATGTTAAGTTAATGAAAGAAATTTTGTACATGTTAGCAGAATTTACACACAAACTAACACATATTCCACACAGACGCAAAGAATTTCCTCCGAACCTTTTCCAGATTCGGCTCACCTTAAAAACAAAAAGGTGTATCACACTAATTAGTCGCTTCCAATATGGTATTATGAACAACTAAGTGGATAAATTTGATGAGGTCAGGGTACGAGCTATAGGTTTCAGAAAAACAAGGGAGTATCGGGTATAATACAGGCAATCTGAGGGGGAACTGGGGTAAAAGAGACTGTCTGTTTTACTTATATATATATCTATATATCTCTAGGCTTATCGATCTATATATCTATATCTATCTATCTAACTATCTAGACAGATAGATAGATGGATAGATCATTATTATTAGCATGCTCGTATATGTGTAAGAAAACAATATCCTGTTTTTCATGTCATTATATCCTTTGCTGGAAATTAGCATGTTTCTCTTGCGTTACTACAAAAGTTGTAAGTACAAGGGCCTACCGAATGTAAGTTCATTGATGTATTGGCCCAAATGAATACTGTTTATGAAACTGTAAACATTTTAAGTATTGTTACAGTCGTTATGCGTCATGAAGAAAAGTTTTGAAACAATTTCCACAGAATTTCTGTTTCAGCATCAGTATGCAAACATTCCTGCAGACAATGTGAAAAACCTTATAATAGTGTGCCTAGGTAGCATTACATATCGGGAGGGGTGGTTCAGCTTTTCCTGGTATCTGTCTGTCCGTCTCAATCCCCCTCACCTTCTCCTGACAAACACACTTCTGACCACAGAATAAGCCAGCGTACAGGTCCACACTCACTAAAAAAAAAAAAAAAATCAGTTTTTCGGGAGGGATTACTTTATCACATCAAGGATAAATACCAAGGTTTGGTGTAAAGGTCAAATTTCACAAATTTTTAGGTGGCTTTGTTGGTTTTTAGTTTGACCTTTAAAACCTCATTATAATTAAGCCAGTGCCAGCGAAACGAAATTGAGTGCTTTGTTTTGTTTGTGTGTGTGTGTGTGTGTGTGTGTGTGTGTGTGTGTGTGTGTGTGTGTGTGTGTGTGTGTGTGCATAATTGCCCCAACACTAATTACCAGATTTTAACTGAACATAGTGAAGAAACTGAGAGTCTCCAAAGGATCTCAGCTTTGTTTATTTATTTATTTTTTTTTAAGCAACAGGCCAAAGGCAAAGGTAGCAGAGCTGGACCAGTGTTTGGCTTAGCAATTTCAACATAACAGTTTTTTACCTAGTTAAAACAAAACTTGCCAGAAGTGTTCAGGATAAGATAAGACAGACTCGATTTTGAGAAGAATCCATCAAAGGGCAAGGCAATAGGTATGGTCAAAGTTCTCCCCGAGAGTGCAAGTGCTAAAAAAAAAATAACTGACAGTGCTGATCTGATTTAAACCAAACTTGGTGAAGTACTGAGGTTCAACAATGAGGTTCACCAATTATTTTTGGTAAGAATAGGTCAATGGCCAAGGTCACATGGCAAGTTCATGGAAAGAAATTTCCCTTCCATTTAGACCAAACTTAGAAGATTAGTTCAGGGTAAGGCAAGGATTAACCCGCCGCATGCCAGTGCCGTTATAAAACGGTCTGACATAATTCTGTGGCCAGTGCCGTTTAAAACGGTTTAAAATAAAAAACTTCTCTGTGACCGCATTTTTCAAGATTCGCAGGTAAAAATTGGCAGGCACATAAGGTAACTGTTCCTCTACCATCCCCCTGGCTGTCAAGGCCATACTCTCACTCGCTTCCCCCCTCACGCTCGCTCTGCCTCACTCTGCCTGTGCCTCACTCAGCGCTGTACATAGTGGATACATTCTGTAAATATTTCATGTAAGTGTAAGTTGTAAATATTTTCTTATAATGACTACTGTATATAGTGAAGTCAAGTTGTAAATACTTTCTTGTAAGTGCCAAGACTGTACGTAATGAAATTAGGTTGTACCTATCTTCAAGTGTTAAATAATGCATTCAGAGTGAGAACGACAAATTGTGATAGATGCTGAAGTAATAAGTAATCAGAAAAGTGTACTGAACATTGCTATACCTTCCCAGCATAAATATCTGAGTATACCTTACATAGAAAACGGCTTTCATGTATGTTGTGAGCGTGAGAGAGCGGTTATACCTGTACACGAGTATGCAGGACTCAATAAAACTAATTTCCGAGCTTTGGTGAGCATTTTATTGGCAAAATTCGTTGTTTCCACATGAAAAACTATCATTTTAGCCCCTCCTCCCCCAAAAAAGTCAAAAAATGGCCGGCACTGGGGTGACTCACATGGCTAAAAATAGCCGGCATGGGGCAGGTTAAGGGATTCAACTTTAAGAACCAGACAAAGGAGAATGCCACAGGGATACATCAAATGGGTCAAAGTTGGTGTCAAGGGGCAAGGCCAACTCTGATTTTTGATCCAATATCATAGGGCCAAAATCTTGTTGCTGTTATGGATCAGGCATTAATGAAATAATTCTGGTTTCAAGGCAATCAGGTGAACGTGAAGATAACAGGATAAAATCAAATGAAAGGTCCTTAGACAAATTGGTGGGCTTGGGAATTGCACTCTTCTATGTGTTCCTTCTTATTTTCTGAAACATTACTTTCTTTTGAACAACGTGATGAAGTAAAAGGTTACCACATACAGTAGACTCTCAGTTATCTGTTGTCGTAATAACCGGCCTACCACAATTTATAACACTTTTTTCTCAGCTCTGTTATCCCTTCGTGAAGTGAGTGGGGTCCCTGTGGACCCCAGCATGTATTTAAAATGATGCCATTAAGCCATTGTTTATTTTTCCAACTTGCCCACCCATGACTTTTATTGCAGATGGTTATTTTATATGCACACAATTTGGGGGCAAAAAAAGATTGCAGCATTAAGGAGTGACAGTGTAAAAAATGTTTGTGGGGTCTGCTGGGACCCCACCTCACCTTTCTTGTGACTTTTTTTTCTCTTTTGTTCATATTTTTTACATCTAAAGACAATGTAAATACAGAATCAATGTTTTATGGCAGAAATTTGTTGGTAGATAATGACCAGCTTTTTTTTTTTTTTTTAAAGATATTGATTCAGGCAGTGAATTATCTGATGCTGATGAATATGAAGTGGTTGAACAATCTGACAGTAACATTCTGCTGTAATATCATTATTACCATCGTAGAAGCCACTGATCTTTGTGTATGTGGGACACGTACTATCATTTAGTTGTTTTCCCATGATAAAAAGTAGGTTCTCTCAACATATTCAGTTCTTATGTCAATTGAACCCCTGTCCTGTAACCACTCTAGCCACTTCTTCCTCTTTTCCTCCACTGCTCTTTTAATCTCTTCATCCCATCATGCTGTACATAATAATAATAATAATAATAATAATAATAATAATAATAATACCATCAAAAAGAAAAAAGAAAACAACAGTAAAAAGTGAAATAAAAGCACTGGGGGACCAAATGCTAATTGCCCCCAAAGCAAATTGTTGGCTAAGGTACAGGCTTCATACAAACCGAATTTTAAGAAAATTAGCAAAACTCTAACGAATTCAGTGACCGTGTTTCACAAATAGCCAATCCACATTTAACAATTTCCAAACTCCACTGAATTCAGCCATGGCGTTTCACGAAAGAAGCCAATCCATATTCAAAAACATATGGCAACTGGCATTCGGTCCAGAGTTGCCAACTCCTACCAACTGACTGTCGCTAGATTAACCTAAAAATGTAGCTAAAAGTCACTAAAGTTAATAAAGGCTCTTAAGAAAGTAGTTAACATAGCTGACATTTATCATATGCTGATCCACATCCTTGGCCAGGTACAAACAGATTAATACGGCAGAACATATGATTAATGTGTAGGACTACTGCCCCTCACGTCGCTCATCTAACAATGTTATTATGCTAAAAGATTATCCCCTAACACCTGCAAGAAATACAACACAGAAAAACAATTACTGATGAACACTTTCACATAGATACTAGTACTTACTGTGAAATGATTAAATCTGAGATAACACATCCCAGTCTGGCTCTTCTTCCTCATCAATGGCCTGACTGGATGGCAGTGGATGCTGCTGCATGAGAGCTCTAAGAGGATGCTGTTCCTGTCACCTCCATTTCCTTCTTCTCTCTCTTCTTTCCTCCAACATTTCTTTCAGACACCTCTTTCTCTTTTCAATCTGATTATATTCTTCCTCACTTTTCTGTCGCACCCCTCCTATTGTTCTGATTATTTCCCTCCCTTATATATATATATATATATATATATATATATATATATATATATATATATATATTTGTGTGTGTGTGTGTGTGTGTGTGTGTATTTTATATATCTATATATATATATATATATATATATATATATATATATGTGTGTGTGTGTGTGTGTGTGTGTGTGTGTGTGTATTACTTCATCCTCAAGCTTCTCTCTTCTATACCTCTCTTTGCATTTTTATTTTTCTTTTTTCTTTTTAGGATGGGGGGTTCCCCTATATTCCTTTTTCCAGTCCTTCTGCAGAAGGACGCCTTCATTTCTGACACCAACACAACCAGGCGGATTAACTATCTGGTAATATAAACTTGCCTCAACTACTTTCCTTTCGTGAGAAAGGAGGAAGGTTGGACTTCATGAGATGAGCCTGAAGCCCACTACGTTTTGCTTCAGATAAGGTTGTGGCCACAACAACACATAGCTCTTTTATTTACTCTCTCCCTTAACATGATTGAATTTTCACAGGACTTTTCTCTCTACCTCTTTTCCTCCTTCTGTAATATTTCATTTCTTTATGTTACCCCTCCCCTTCCTGGAGGGGCTCGGGGACGGGTACTGTTTTCACTCGGTTTGTATGTTTGTTTGTTTGTTTGCCTGTTTGTCTGTCTGTTTGTCTGACTGTTTGTTAACAATTTTAAACGAAAACTACTGGTGCGATATTGACTAAATTTACAGGGATGATGGGCCATGACCTGATCGCCTGATTAAATTTTAGGCCAAACTGGGCCAAGGCCCAGGTTGTAGAGCCAAAAAATGTAACTTTACGGGGACGAGTAAAAATAGTATATTTTTTTCGCCATAACTCCTCTAAAATTCGTCATATCGACATGAAACTAAAATCTAAAGGTGCACCTTTCAAATCTGCATCCTATAGCATGACTCATTACATCAGGGGTGTCACCCCCCAGTCAGCGGTATGGGGGTCAATGTCAGGTGGGTCGGGCCTAAAATTTGAAATGGGCATAATAATCGTCAATTTTCACTCGAATTATTCCAAATTTGACACATGACATCTTTAGTCAGCACTTAAATGAGTGCCGGTGTCATATGCACGGAGTGACTTTATGCTGGAAGTTACAGTACCCCTCTCTGTTAAGCCTAAACTAACCAAACTTAACCAAACCTAACCTAATCTTAACCTAACCTTATCCTAGATCAACCTAACCTAAATAAACCTAAATTAAGCTAATCTTAACTCACGAAATGAGTAATTTGATAATCTGCCTGTAACATGCACATATATCTTTATATATATCCATATATCGACTTATAGTTACCTACAGGTCGATATGACATCCAACTGTCTTCCTGACACATGTATTTCATACAGTGTTGTTGATAAATGGCACAAAATTTGAGATAACATGCGGATACTTTCAAAATAGAAGCGAAACGGCCACCCGGCGCATGGGCACTGAGCGGAACGGTAACTTTCTTCAAAAGTCACTCCGTGCATACGACACCGAGGACGGGTTTGCTGTACCTCTTCTTGTTTTTGTTTTTTTCTCTAGTTCGCCCATCCCACAAGTAAATTACCGAGAAAAAATGATGGGAAATCAAACTGAGCAAGAGACAAGGAAAACAGGTTTCTGTCTAAATGAAAAGAAGAAATAATGAGGAATAGAGCAAATGGAATAAAGAGAAAAAGAGCAGTGTATATAAATTATGAGAGAGAGAGAGAGAGAGAGAGAGAGAGAGAGAGAGAGAGAGAGAGAGAGAGAGAGAGAGAAGGGGGCAGGGCAAAAACCTGATGTGAATTATAAATGTTAATATGACGAGCGCAGAGCAAGTGAGAAATGAGATGAAGAGAAAGCTTGGTATGGAAATAAATCAGATATTGCTTCCGCTAAGGGCAATGGAAATATACCCCAAGAATGGTTAATAAAACTTATAAATGAGGTAATAAAAGGAAATACTCGTACAAGCAAGAGAGTTAGCAGAAAAGAAAAATGGTGCGGAAATAAGATAAATATATGCTTCAAATTACACCTATCGAGAAGTTACAGTGAAAACGAAATTATGCTCCATTCAGCGAAAAAGAAGAAATACAGTTTTAAATAACGAGGAAGAAATTAATTTTTTTTGCCGCGAAGAAAAAAGAATTAAGTTTTATGCAGCAAGGAAAAAGAAAAAGTTTTGTGGAGGGAGGAAGAAATTAACTTCCTGGATCAGGGAAGAGAATCGGTGGAGAAGGAAAATTCTTTTCTATAGGCGTTGTTTCCCTAATATTCTCTAGTTTTACTTTAAGCTCATTTGCCAATGCAAACATTAACCATTTCTTCATTTTGCCTTATTCCTTCTCGTTTTCGCATTTATAATTATGTCCGTTCGTCTTGTCTGTCTTCTGTATTGTCATATTCTTATTTATTTAACCCCATTTTTCCATATTTTACTTTACTCTTACTTTCGTCATATAGCTCCAACATCCTCTCATTTTTGTTCTTATTCGCCATGCCTTCCATCGGTCTAGTTCTTCCATTTCTTCATGATTTTGTTAAACTACTTTCTTCTCTTCTCTTCCTCCATCTTTCCTCTCCTTTTCTACTCTCATGTTCTTCACTTGTCGTGCCATGTATGCTTACCACATTTCTGCTTTATCACATTTCCAAGCGCTTTGTCCCCGTTTTTATTCCTTCTCTCTCTCTCTCTCTCTCTCTCTGCCTGAATCTCTTCCATCCGGCCTTCCTCCCTTCACTGGTATTATTCACTCCTTCCTCTTGTCTATACTCGTGTTTGTTTAGAATTTTCTGAAGTTTTTTCCATTTTGTAACCATATCTCCTGCCTTACTTCGCACTCCCATATCACGTGTTATTATTTCCTTTTTTTATTTTTTTTCTCTCCTCGTCCTTTTTTTCCCATTTTCTCCTCTCCTTTCCATTTTCCCTTTTCGTCCGTCTTTCGTCCTCTATTTTTCCTCTGCCAATTTTCTTTGTCGTTCATTCTTTCCCTTTTTTTCTTCCATTTCGTACGTCTGTCTTCGTTTCCCTTTTCTTCTTCCCTTTTATCCGCATTTCTTGTTCGCCCTTCCCTTCTTCTCTCTTCTTAAATTTTTTTACTTCCCTTTCTCATCTTTTCTTTCGTCCATCTTTCGTTCTCTATCTTCCCGTCCTCCCTTTCCCCCTGATTTAGTCTCGTTCTCTTCATTTGACATTTCCACACCATTCGTGGCCCTGTCCAAACGTAAATAAAGTCACTTCTTGGTTGATGGCTTTTCTCTCAGCCCCCTCCGCTCTCTCTCTCTCTCTCTCTCTCTCTCTCTCTCTCTCTCTCTCTCTCTCTCTCTCTCTCTCTCTCTCTCTCTCTCTCTCTCTCTCTCTCTCTCTCTCTCTCTCTCTCTCTCTCTCTCTCTCTCTCTCTCTCTCTCTCTCATTTATAATGCATAGTCACAGCCGTCATCTTTCATTCCATTGGCACAACTCCACTCATCCCAGCTTTGTAGCATATTCACAACAGAATTTGTAGCCCAGTCTCTCCATTGTCATTTAAAAACCGCAGCATGCACTTCAATAGCATCAGCTGACTTCCCAGTCGAATTTCCTTCACAGCATGCAGCACTTCTGTCAATGTCACGTTCTCAGTCGCCACACTCCTCTCCTCACAACCAAAGGCAATGCGTAACACACATCACCAAAAGTATAAAAAGGAAAAAAAAAGTACATGCTGGCAGAAAAACATACACTTGCAATAGGAACATTTCCAGAAACGTCAGATAAAAAAAGTTAAAAACATTGGAGGTGGCTGAGGTTTACCACGACATAAATGGAGGACGGGTGAGTGAAGAAACAGGAAAGACCGAGCGAAGAAGGGAAAGGATAAAAGAGCGTGGTAAAGAAAAACATGAAAGCAGGAGGCGAGGTCGACGAGGAGCGTGAGAGCATAATAACAGGGAGGAAGGAAGCAAGAGAGGAGGAGTTGAAAAGAACCATAGGATGGATGGAAATTAGGACGCAAGGGAAGAAAAAAGACGGAAGAAAATAAGGATGCATAAGAGAAAAGGACGATAAGAAGAGTGGGAAAAGGGAATAAACGCAAATGATTCGAGAAAAGACTAGAGAGAGAGAGAGAGAGAAGAGGACCAAAGCATAACAGAAAACTGAAGAAGCAGGGTGGAGGAAATATTAAGAAAATGATGAGGCCCTCAACGCCTGAAGAGATAAAACCAGGGGAGAGAAGAAGGGAGAAGGGAGGGAAGAGAAAAGAAGGGGAAGGAATGGGTTAGAAGGAAGGAAGGTGAAGTGAAAGAAGAAACGACGAATGGAAGGGAAAGGCAAAGGAAATACTAGGCGTAGGGAAAGAGTTTAAGACGAAGCGAAAATGAATGAAAAGGAATGAGGAAGACAGATGCACAAAAAGTGAAAAGACAATGGGGGGAGGGAGAAGCAAGGATGGTAAACTTAAAGGTTCAGGAAGAGTACAAAGGTGTATGATGGAAAGCAAACAGCAACAGTTCTGTTGGTTCTTTTGTGACTGTTTGGTATAAGGAATGTAGTAACTAACAAAACTATTATATCAGATAAATACAAGCATAGGAAAGCAGGAAGGCTCCTTCCCACCACCACCACCACCAAACTATCCAACCGAAGCCTGCAGGAAATTGTGAGAAGGACCACCATATTCCAAAGAAAGGCCGTCATGAAAGTTTCATAGGGAAGAAAAAAAGGCAATCCAATTGTACACCCTCTACCTGAAAAAGATAGTAACATTTAATCAACAGTATTTATCGATGTTATTCTGCTGTTGTATCAATCAGGTTTTCATATATATATATATATATATATATATATATATATATATATATACACTAAAGAAATGGATTTTTCAGAAGTAAACATACTTAGCTGGAAGGGGGGAGGGGAAAGACATATACTCGTATACTGTATCTATTACACTGGAGGGCAGTTTGTTGCATATATTTACTATTTATCTGTCTATAGCCCAACGCCCTACTCTCGCAAAGGGTAGCCGCAGACAAAATGCCTCCAAGTCGTTCTGTCACCCACCATTTGACTGCCCTCCCCCAACTCTCTCCCCCCTCCCTCATATACCTCTCAATTCCATCCCTCCACCTCATCCTCGGTCTTCCCCTCTCTCTCCCTCCCTCCATTTCACCTACATACACCCTCTTAGTCAGTTTTACATTCTCCATGCTCTCCACATGCCCAAAACACCTCAGTGTATTTCTCCTCATTCTCTCAATCACATCCACAGCCACCCCACAACGTTCTTTCACTTCATTCGTCAACGTGTCCCTCCATATCGCTCCACGTGCTCCTCTCGGGTAACTTATTTCCACAGCTCTCACACTTGACTTGCTCCCCTTTAGCAAGGTCCATGCCTCTCTTCCATACTTCAGGGTAGGGATCACAATACTATCATGCAGTGACTTCTTGGCTTCCTTAATCACATTTTACAACTGTAGTAAAAGGAAATGTTTAACTCTGTGACTTTGGAATTGCTTGGTGGTAGTTTTTTTGCCCATTACATCTAGTATGTTTCGTGCAATCAGCTGTGAAGTATTAATCGACAGGCTTAATATCGTGCCCTTATAATATTTTAAATACTTGAATTAAATCTCCTCGTAACCTACGTTTAGATATGGTAAATTGATTCATGATTTAAAAATTAATCCGTATGGTTTATTTTTCATTCAAGGTATCATCTTTGTCACCCATCGTTGTACTCTCTCAAATTCCTCAGTATTTTTTTTTTTAATACCAAGGTGATCAGAATGGTCACAGTACTCTAAGTGTGAGCATATTAGAGAAATAATCAAAGTGAGCATGATAATCTGATTTATATTTGAATGCTCTGCAAATGAAACTGCTGTGTTTTTGCATCATACATTTCGTTGTCTGTGCACTGCATTCTCAGACCGTTTGCTTATATGTTGCTGTTCGCTTATTTTCTTGCCCCAGTCATTCCCTACGTACTTTAGTTTCTACTACCCCTCCTTTCTCGCTGTCCTTTCTCAGCCTTTTCATTTCATTTCTATTAATTATTTTCTGTGTTTGACTTTTGGCATAGATTTAACAGTACGTTCCCTGAAGTTCAGCAGTTTTCCAGCACTCCACACACTTTCACATATCACCCCTTCTGCACTCATACCCTTTGCCTGTACTGAATGCATGATAGGACTGTTTCATAAAGAACTATTTTCGGTTTGCTTTCATGTGACGGAACTAGGTCTGTTTCAGTCCTACTACATGAAAACTGTACCATGTTGCGGAGTGCATGAAATTTGATGAGCATTATTTAAGAGGGAGGAATATTTTTCCTTGGTTTCACGTAAAATCTACTTTCCGGTCTGATTACACCTAACCATCAACTGAGCTGAAGATGGTTAGGGATCTTCTTATTTTAAAATAACCACACTACAGTGTAATGGTATTTTGGTGTAGTGTCTTTCTTTACTTAAACCAGGAATTACATTGACGGAGGAGGATATGAAGGAGGAATGACATGGAGGAGGACATGAAGGAGAAATAAGACAGAGGGGTAAATGAAGGGGGAATGAGATTGAAGAGGATGTGACGGAAGAATGAGATCGTGTACAAGAAGGAGGAATGAGATGGAGGAGTACATGAGGGAAAAATCAGATGGAGGAGTACATGAAGGAGGAAGGAAATGAATGAGGATGTGACGGAGGAACGTGATGGAGGAGCATGCGACGGAAGAATGAGATGGAGGAGGACACGAAGACGAAAACGATGGAGGAGTAAATGATATAGGAATGAGATGGAGGAGGACAAGAAGGAGGAATGAGATTAAGAAAGACATGAAAGGAGAAATGAGATGGAAGAGAAATTAGCTAGGAGTGAGATGGAGGAGGACATGATGGAGGACAGCTTGGACTAGTGAGAAAGAGAAGAAGATAACTGGCGGTCGAGAAGTGTGAAGATATTTCTGTTACTCGATGAACTCCAGGATTAGGCGCCTGGCTATAGGTAGCGAGACAGAGAGGCCGATAGATTACTAAATTACATTGGTCGGTAGATAGACATATAAAGATTACAAGTACAGATTGATACATAGGTGAAAATATACAGTATACAGCTAAACAGATAAATCTGCCAATAGATAAAGTATAGTCGTTTTGATAAACTGATTTGATATTGGTTGATTATCTGACTGTCTGATTGTTACCCAATTATCAAAGACGTGCGGGGTGGAGGCCCTATTGGGTCAGTAGTTCCCCAGGACTAGAAACCTGTCTTTGTCAGGACAAAAGCTGATTTTTCAGGGCATATCCTTCTGGTTCCACACTAATACTTTGAAAATGAAATAAGGTTAAAGCTATTCGAATCTTTCCATTATGAACTCCTCCCGTCTCAGATAATACTGTACTAAATAAAACAAACAAGGTATCACATTACTCACCAGTCCCTTGGCTTCGGGCTGATTGCCTCACATGGTCCATGGAGTGCGTGTAGGGAGAGTAAATGAGAGGGGAATGAGGGCAATTTTTGTTGTATTTTTGCCGGTGTCCGTATGCGTGGCGGAGGTTCGGTGACACAGTTAAGGCTTATACCAGCCCACCACAATAATAACACTTCGATAACACTTCCAGAAGACCAAAATCCACTACAAACACTATGTACGTGAATAATTTTCCATAATCAGTCATACTTGGTGCTGGTAGGCCGGTAACCATAGCAACGACCTTGAAGGCGACCACCTACCTTACAGACAGACAGACAAACACACGCTCTCTCTCTCTCTCTCTCTCTCTCTCTCTCTCTCTCTCTCCCTCTCACACCACACACACACATACGGAGATGTATGTTTGGCTTGCATTCACTCGATTCTGGCACCACTGTGCGGCTAGAAGTCTGGGTATTACACCTGCCACAAATACTACTACTATTACTACTGTACTACTACTACAACTACTACTTATACAGCTACCACTACTACAACTAGTATTACTATTACTACTACTACTACTACAGCTACCACCACTACAACTACTACCATTACTGCTACGAATAATACCACTACTACTGCTACTACTACTACTACTACATAAAACCTAAAAAAAGGAATTGTGAACACAATAGTTATACACGTAGCCCATAATCGAAAATACTGTATTTTCCACTATAACCATTTTTTTCCTTATAATAAAAATACACACACGAAAATTTTCAATATAAAACAAGGCAATGATCTCATAATGAAAAACTTTCCACTTCCATTTCTCGTCTATAGACGGAGTGGTGGCGTGAAGCACCACCCTTCCTCCTCCCTCCCACCTCTCTTTCTCCACTACATTTTCCACTATAATTTTTCTTCCTGTGATTTGTACTTTTCCATCGTAAGAAACATACACACACACGGAAACATTCAATAAAAAATAAGGCACCAATTTCATCATGAAACAAACTTCCTGTTTCCATTACTCTAGTAAATAGAGAGAGGTGGCACGAGGATAGACGCAGCTCATTTCCTCCTCCCTTCTCCCTCCCTCCTCCACCTCCTCCCTTTCTCCACTCCCTACCTCCTCTTCCATCTCCTTATCCTTGCCAATATCCCCCTCTTCAGGATCGTCAGTATCCTCTGAACCATTCGAATCATCGGAAAAAGCAGATGAACGTACAGGGGGAAATGATGGGCTCCACCCTTCTCACATGACGCATAAATATCGACGCTTATTATGGCGGTCGCTTCCCTGACAGAAAGTCACTTTCTCCATTCACAATTGACGATAATATCACCTCGAGTTCTCTCCCTATCGCACTATCACTAAGGTATTTTCTTTTCTTGCCTTTGAATTTCGTTGGTGTTAACCCGCGGCATCCCGTCGACGTACTTCCACGTCCTCACGTTTTGTCACTGCCAATCCCGTTGACGTACTTCAACGTCCTGCAATTGCAAGGTTCATAATTTCCACAATTTTCAAAATTCGCGCGAGATTTTCAATTCGCCCACCTACCCAAGCCTCCCCTACCTGCCGCCAGGCGGGCAGCATCCCAGACCCCGTGTGACCCGCGCTCGCCCTTGTCTCGGTCACTCACCTGTTAGCAGTGACCCAGGTCAGACATGGCGCAGAAAGGTCTCTCAGACGACGAAATAGCATCCGCCCTGGAGGCCTTCACTGGAGATAGTGATTCTCCACTTGATGATGATGTGGTGGATCGAGATTACGTCCAGCCAGAGGAAGAAATAACAAGCAGTGATGAGGAAGTCCCTTCGCCCCGGAAAAAGCAGTATGTGACATATCGTAAGGCAAGGGAAGGCCAGCCTGCACCCAAACCACCTGCACGGACCTCTCTCCATCCCCTAGAGAGAGATTCTGATGAGGACGAGGACGAGGACGAGGATGAGGACGGCGGCTTAGGACGTGATGTTGCCTCATGGTTGGGGAAGGAAAAAATCTCACCCCGAGGATCAGAAGGTGGGGCGAGAAGGCAAATAAGGTATGGTCCTAGTGTTTTGTCTGGGGAAGGCGAAAGTGGTGTGGTGGGAGTGTGGGGTGAAAGGGAAAGTGGTGTGCCAGGAGTGCGGGGTGAAAGGGAAAGTGGTGTGAGGGAGGCAGCATGAGCACATGGTGCACGTAGGCCTAGGGGAGAAGAGGTGGAGCCACTCCCCAGCACTTCTTTCACCACACAATATTCCTAAACTTCCTCCCCACAGCCCCAGGATGTGAGGAAAGGAAGGAAAGGGAAGGGAAAGGGTAAAGGAAAAGGGAGAGGGAAGAGAAGTGCGAGTGATGAAAGGCGCCGGTCTCCGCCTCCCCAACCTCCCCCACCACCACCAATGTTGCGTTGTGCCTTCAGCCATGTTTCAGAGAGTACCATAACTTCCTACACTACTGAAACTGTGTGGGATGGCGATATGACGCTCAGTATAATGGTAAGGCCATTCAGTATTTTCTAAGTCTTATATAAAGTTGAAACGGGTGTAATGTTTGCAGGAAAGTAATGTATAAGTTGAGAAATAGTGTAAGTTGAAAGAAGTGATATCAAAACTACACCCACTGTGTAAATCTGCGAAAATATGACGCTCAGTATAACACTCTGGTCAGTAAATATGTGATAGCAAGAATATAAAGTGGAAACGGGTGTAATGTTAGCAAGAAAGTAACGTATAAGTTGAAAAATAGTGTAAGTTGTAACAAATGATGTCATGAGTACACCCACTGTGTAAATCTGCGAAAATATTACGCTCAGTAGAACATTCTGGTCTGTATGTGATAGGAATGATATAAAGTGAAAAAGGGTGTAATGTTAGTAGGAAAGTAATTTATAAGTTGAATACTAGTGTAAGATGAAACAAATGATATCGCGATAACACTCACCGTTTAAATATGCGATAATATGACGCTCAGTAGAATAGTAAGGTCTCCTATTATGTGATAGCAATTATATCAAGTGGAAACATGTGTAATGTTAGTGGAGAAGTATTATATAAGTACAAAAATAGGTTGTAAGTTGAAATAATACTCATAGCGACTTCACCCTCTGTGTTATTATGCGCTATTATTATGCTAAATATTTACGTAAGGCCTGAAACTATCTCAAAACAGTTCTCTAAAGTGGAAAAGTGTATAATGTTATTAGGAAAGTATTATGTAAGTTGAAAAAACACAATACGAGTTGAAACAACAGTCACAGCGAGTTCACTCACTACGTAAATAAGTGCTAACATTACGCTAAATGTTATCGAAAGGCCTGTGAATACGTAAAAACAGTTCAATAAAATGTAAAATGGTATAATGTTTTTGGAGATGTATTATGTAAGTAGAAAAAATGATATGTATCATGATTCAGGAATGTTAGCGATTCATCGTGAACAGTTTGGCCGATTTCGCTTGGTTCGCCCGATGGTACAATGCTTATTTCATCTATGTTTTTGTATAAAATCCAATTTACTCTTGTATCACATGTTTTTATGTTTGTAATAAATACATATCTACTTACGTTCATTGGTTTCCCAGACTTATAATACCATAGAAAATGTGAGAGCCTCAGACCACCTACAGAGAAAACGGTACCAGGTGTGACGAAGGTATACCTGTTTAGGCAACTTATGGACCCCGGTGAACACTTTCTTCGTGATTGACCATTGTTTCTGACCAAAAGCGAAAGTTTTAGCAAAAAAAATTTGGGTCCAAAAATGGTCGGGATTGGGGGGTACCAGTGGTGAAAAAGTGGTCGGGACGGGGCGGGTTAATGTGGGCTGCTGTGGGTGCTCATGCAGCCAAGGATCCAGACACAGGGAAAACTTTTTGCATAGGTCTATCCATTACAGAGGTACGTGGGTGACTGAAACATGACTCAGATGCGTGCAGGAGGGTTGCCAGTGGCTGTGTGTGGTGGAAATAACCCGCAGAATATTCAAACAATGCCGCAAAACACTAGATTATGTATATGTGCACCCCAGACGGCCTCAGGAGGACATGTAAACATGTCACCCAGACGGGATGGGTTAAGAAAGTACTCTATGTAACAGAGGCACGTGATTAAATGTTTTTGTTTGATTTCATACATATTCACTACCCACCATCAATCTTCATATGGATACCTATCTGAACATGATAGTTTAAGTGTATAAATTATTTTTTCATCAATAATTTCATATATTCATTCATTCATTCATTGCCAGGCGCCATGTATCTTAGAGTTAATTGTTTTTACAGGGAGGGGCACTAATCCTCCACCAACCCCACTTGACACGTAGGGAGAACGTTCATTCCATATATTTCAAGATTTCCAAGTAGCAGTTCTGACTACGCATACCATCATCAGAGTGTATACTGTATACTGTACAGCCACCACAAATTGACTTAGGACCTCCCCACACAAGGTATTAAAAAAACAGAGATCTTAGTACTGTATATCACAATGTTTGTTCATGAAATGCCATTCATTATGAAATCGTTTCCCTTGTTTTTCAGGACCAGTTGGATGTGTTCTGGCATGGAATCACTTAGATCTCTATAGTAATCTACGGACACTTCTTTGCACCAAACATTTGTCAGTTCAGTCTTGAGGTTGTCCAGATTAGGTGTCTTCTTCTCTGCCATGATTTTCTTCATCTTTGCCCGGCAGTTTTCTATTGGATTTACCCGGACTGTTGCCAAGCCAGTTGAGGACCTCAATCCGATTATCCTGAAGCCATTTTGTCAACCTTTCTTGATTTGTGGCATGGAGCTGAATCGTGCACGAAAAAGTTGCACCCATGAATAGCAAAAATGTTTAACAAATGATCTCTCAGAACTTGAAGGTACCGGCCACCATTCATCATCAAGTTCTTAGTATAATCATATATTCCCATCCATCAAACTATTGCTTTAACATCCTGTGTTTCAAAAGCTTTCCAGTTTATTCTTTAAAAATATGCAAAGCATCTTTCCGATCACAACTTCTCTCTGATCGTCAGTATGGGTTCCGACAGGGACGCTCTACCGGCGACCTTCACACCTACCGTTCAGACTCCTGCTCATCCTCCTTTTGAGACTTTAGCAAAAGCTTCGTCATTGCACTTGACATCTCAAAAGCTTTCGATCGAGTCTGGCATAAATCTTTAATTTCCAATCTGTCCTCATACGGTTCTATCCTTCTATCTGAGCCTTCATCTCTAGCTTCCTTTCTATTCGTTTTATAGCTGCTGTAGTAAACGGCCAGTGTTCTCCTAGAGCTATCAATAGTGGTATTCATCAGGGCTCTGGCCTATCACCAACTCTCTTCCTTTCATTCATCAATGACCTTTTAAGCTGTACTTCTAACCCTACCCACCATACACTGGTGACTCCACTCTTCACTTTTCCATTCGCTTCCTGCAGCGTCCATCTCAGCAGTTATTTCAACAAACAAGGGATGATGATGCTATGGCACACCTAATTTGACTTGGTTCTTATCTCTGATTAGGGAAAAATAATCTTCATGTTTTTAAAGCATCAAAAACTAAATTCTTACATCTATCAACCCAACAAAATCTTCTGCAGGTGTTCCCTCATATTTTTGACAATATCCAGTTCAATCCTGCATTATCTTTAATCATACTTGAGGTTTCATTCTCTCGAGGTTTATCTTGGAAAAACATTTTACCCCTCCAGTAAAATCTGTATCCAAGAGATTAGGTGTGCTACGCCGACTCCGTACCTTCTTTACCCCCGCAAAGATGTTGATTTTATACATGGGTTTTATTCGTGCCTGAGTAGAGTACAACTCTAATGTGTGGGGAGGCTCCTCACATTCAGCCTTCTTAACAAGGTGGAGTCAAAGGCTGTGTCTCGTTAACTCTTCTCCTCTTACTGGCTCCCTTCAACCTCTGCCTTTTTGCCACAGTTGCATTTTCATCTCTTTTCTATCGCCACTTCAATGGTCACTGCTGCTCTGAATTGTCTGCTTGCATCCCTCCACTACCAAGGCAGTCTCTTATCACCCGTCTAGCAACAAACTCTCATCCCATTTCTGTCCAGCTCTCTAACGCAAGAGTTAATGGTTACTCCCATTCCTTCATGTATGCAACAGGTCAATACTGCAACTGTCTCCCTTCGTCTCTATTTCCCTACAGCCTATGATCTACAGTCTTTCAAACTCAGTGTGTCCAGGCATCTCGAAGTGACCGGATCTTGAATTTGGCTCTACTTATCTTTTTTTTTTCTTTCTGAGGGAACAATTTGCGGGCTCCTGACCTTTGGCTCCTTCTTTGCATTAAAAAATAATAATTTTCGTATACAAGATATAACTGCAACAAATCACATAGGGATCGAGGAAGCTTCGAGCACTTTCAGGACCAACTGCTTCCCTCTCCTCCCCCTCCCCTAGAGAAATGCCTGCCTGTGCGATTATGACAGATCTATATAGAGGGGTAGGTATAAACAAAACAGATACATCGATAGATTAAAAAAGATTGAATTACATTGACAGAGAGACAGAAAACATTCATTTCTGTTTTTTTTTTCTCTGTTTGTTCACATATGCCCCAGCATCCTCCACTGATAGTTCTCTCTTTTCCCTTTCGTTCTTCTCTTCCTCCTCCATAATCACAGTTTACTACACCTCTTTTATCTTTTTGCCTCCCATCACTTCCACGTTTTGTTCTCTCTCTCTCTCTCTCTCTCTCTCTCTCTCTCAGAGAGAGAGAGAGGGAGATGTCCACAGGCATCTCGCTTCTTTTCTCTTACTTTTCTTCTTGGCATGATAATTCACTTCTCTTTTTATCTGGTAATTTTCTTACCCTCCCTCCCGTCCTCTTTCATAACCATAGCTATTTTATAATTTCTGTATTCTATCATTACCATAATTTTTATTACTCTTTTAACTTCCATTCTTTTTCCTCCAACACCCTTTCTTTCTCCCCTCTCTCCTTTCCCTCACACTCTCTGTCTCTCCCCAGCCCTTTCTCTTTCTGTCCTCTCCCACTTCTTACCCTTGCATTCCATCCTTTGCTTTCCATACCTATGACTTCCTTTTCCAGCTCCACCGCCCTCTCCTTCCACTCTTTTTCAGTGCCTCCCTCCTACCTTGCACTACCTTCCCCGCAAACCCGCCTTCCCTCCCTTTCTTTCCCTTAAAATTCTTTCTCTTCACTTTTTCTCCCACTTTTTCGCCTTATTTTCCAGCCTTATTTTTACTCTTCCTTTACATTAAGCTACAAAGCCATAAATATAACTCCTCTTTTTCATAATATTTTTGGTATCTTCAGACAGATTTTTCTAGTTAAAAAAAAATCATATCTCCTTCCCTCGCTCCTCTCTCTCCTTACCTATAAACCTCAACCCTCCAGCTCTCATATTTAACTCCGCGACAGCCTTCCTTCACTTTTTTTCTCACCCTTTCCATTAAATATGTCTCCTCCATTCTCTCTCCCTTCCCTCTTCTTTCTCTTTCATTTCATTTATCCTTTCCTTCTCTCACTTCTTCTCCTCCATCCTTACCCCTTCCTGTGATCGAGTTTCTCGACGTTGCTCCTTCCTTCGTTCCCCTATGTCCCACTCCACTCTTCATCTCCTCCCGCCTTTTCTCCTCCAACTATCCTTAACTGTTCTTGCCTGTGAACATTATGACATACCCTACCACCTCAACACACACACACACACACACACACACACACACTCACACACACACACACACACACACACACACACACACACACACACACACACACACACACACACACACACACTACTGTATCAAGGGAGGCCATCTTTCAACATACGACCCCACTAGCAAGTATGCACATTTATCTTATAGCAAGCATGCACATTTATCTTAGTATTTTATTTAGGTAGGTACAATGCGACGACTCTCATACAGCACGTTTCACCACGACAACAATAACTCTCACGTAAGTCCAGACCAATGGGCGAAAACGTCATGTTGCTTCATTAGTAGGTGTGTGTGTGTGTGTGTGTGTGTGTGTGTGTGTGTGTGTGTGTGTGTGTG
Source organism: Coenobita brevimanus (assembly GCF_032717465.1). Lineage (NCBI taxonomy): Eukaryota > Metazoa > Arthropoda > Malacostraca > Decapoda > Coenobitidae > Coenobita > Coenobita brevimanus. The sequence goes on along the minus strand of NC_136958.1, from coordinate 27,454,838 downwards.
TGTGTATTGGGGGAGGGTGGAGGGCCAGGGGGGTAATGTGTGTGTGTGTGTGTGTGTGTGTGTGTGTGTGTGTGTGTGTGTGTGTGTGTGTGTGTATTGGGGAGGGTGGAGGGCCAGGGGGGTAATGTGTGTGTGTGTGTGTGTGTGTGTGTGTGTGTGTGTGTGTGTGTGTGTGTGTTTTAGGTAAAAGAATAATAACAACTTTTTTCCTGTGAAAATCTAATGATGATTAATGATGACAACTGAGGAGTATTTGCGAATGACTATTCTTTTATTTATTTATTTATTTATTTATTTGCAAATATCAGACAAACTGGTACTCACGTTCTCACACAAATGCAATTTGTCAAATCTGGATGCCTCACTCCATATTTCCCCCAGCCTATGAATTCCAATCTACCTCTTTCGTTTTCTGACGTATTTCAATTTATTTTAACTGTTAGTTGACTGACGAGGTAGACAGAACTCAAATGAACGGATCTTGATTTGGCCTACTATATGTTCAGTATTCTTTTTAAGGGAGTAGACGTACATGCATAAGAGTCATGTGCGCTCTCAGCTTGAATACTGCTTACCCTTGTGGAGTGGATGTGGAGAGGTTGCATTAAAACAACTAGACAAAATTCAGAACAAAGCTGTTAGAATTATTAATAACCCTGCTATTACTAATAAACTACCTCCCCTACAAGTAAGAAGGAATGTTGCCTCCCTTGCGTTATTTTACAGATATTTCTATAGCAAATGCTCAGACGAAGTTGCGTCCATGGTGCCACCTCTCCATGCTTTCCCTCGTGCTACACGGGCAGCCTCATGACTGGAATGTCACTCAGTCATACTGCAGAACTTCTTCCTATCAGAATTCTTTCATTCCCCGAACTGCATCTCTTTGGAACTCGCTTCCCCAGAGTTGTTTCCCTCCAAACTTCAACCTACTGCTGTTCAAGTCTGTTACAGATATTTTATGAACAGAGGACACCAGTAATCTGGTGCATGGATTTGTTTTGTTTTGTTTTTTCATTTATTTTTGCTTCCTCTGTTCTGTTGTTATAAAAAAAAAAAACATAAAGAAAAATCCGCAATAACTGAAAAGGAAAACTGTAAAAAGAGGAAAGACCATACGAAGGGGTGAACTAACAAGAAATGCAGAGAAAAACAGCATGAGGAGAAGACGCGGCGAAAGGCAAGGAAGAAAGAAGAAAACAAAGTGAACAAACGAAGAAGACAGAAGAGACGGGGATACAGAAATAGGTATGGAATGCAGAATAAAACATACATGGAGAAACGAGGAGTTTGGGGAGAGAGAGAGAGACGGGGGGGGGGGGTGAAACAGAATGGTGCCATGAAAGAAGAGGAAGAGAAGGAAATAGGAATATAAAGGGAAAAGAGATGGAGGGCAAAATAGGTAAAAGGAAAAGGCAATAAGATAGGGGGTAGAATGTGAAAAGAAAAAGGGAGGATGAGGAAAAATAAGAGAATGGGGGGGGAGGGAAGGGAATGAGAGGAAGGGGAGAAAGTGGGGAGGAGATAGAAAAATGACATAAATATGAGAGAAGAAAAAGTAAGGAATGGAAGGAGACAAAATTACCTATCAATAGCCAGACGCTATAATCCCGTAGGGATGGCCGTTTGATTTTTGAGTTAGTTGTTTTACGGGGAGGGGCACTGACTCTCCTCCAACCCACTTGCTGACACGTAGGGAACACGAATGTGTTGCTTATGTGGTTACCACCCAGCTTAGTAAATGATTTCCTGGCTTTTCAGGAAACCATTAGCCTTGTCACTAAATGTAGCACTATCTGAAAAGGAAAGAAGTATAATTAAAAGCAAGAGGAAAGGTGGGAGAAATCGGAGAACAGGAAGGAAAAAGTAGACATCAGTACATCAGGTTAGTGGATGATGGTCGCCACCAACTACCACCAAAATTTAGAGTGGGTAAAATATTGAACTGAGAGGGCATACAAGAGGATAAATTAGTAGATGAAGCACGAATAGAGTAAGAAAAGAAACAGAGTGGAGGGAGGGAAGAGGAAAAAAGAAAAGTGAGGGAGGAGAGAGAGGGAACACATGGGGAGGGCAGAGGAAAAGAAGAAAGAGTCGGATGAATAAAGAAGAGAAGGGGAGGAAAAAGAAAGAGAAAGAGAGAAAGTGAAAAGAAGCGAATGCAGGGAGAGGGTAATGAGAAGTTCGAGGCAAGAAAAGGAGAAAGAGAGTATTGCAATCAAAATGAAGGTATGAAAAGAGAAGATAAAGGATTAGGATTAGGAGGAGGATAGAAAGATAAGGATGAGAAAGCGAAGGGGGGAGATGGAAAAGTAGGGGAAACTAGAAAGCAACCAGCGAGCGCATCCCTCCTCCAGTGCCATTGCAGAATCAAGATCCGGATCCGGATCCTCTGTCATATGCACGGAGTGACTTTATGCTGGAAGTTACCGTTCCCTTCTCTAGTAAGCCTAAATTAACCTAACCTAACCTAACCAAACCTAACCTAACCAAAACCTAATCTTATCCTAGATCAACCTGACCTAAATAAACCGAATTTAAACTAACCTTAATTCACGAAATGACTGATTTTACAATCTGCCCGTAACATACATATATATCTTTATTTATATATATCCATATATCGACCTATAGTTACGTACAGGTCCATATGACATCCAGCTATCTTCCTGACACAAGTATTTCATCCAATGTTGTTGATAAATGGCACAAAATTTGAGATAACATGCGGATACCTTCAGTATAGAAGCTAAAAGGGCACTCGGCGCACGCACACTGACCTGAACGGTAACTTCCAGCAAAAGTCACTTCGTGCATACGACACCGCCCCCAAATTTAATAATTTCTTTCTTCAGCGATGGCCCACCCTTCCACAAAATTTAATTGAAATTTGCTGAGAACTTTTTGAGATATGTGAACCAACAAACAAAAAATTCATGCATCCTGAGGATGATCCGGGTCTCCACCAAAATCTAATGCATTGTTCCTTGGGCCATATCCTACCCCTCAAAAAAAAAAAAAAAAAAAAAAAAAAAAATCCGTTCATAACTTTTTGAATAAAAAAGTTACTAAAAGACAGACAGATAAAAGGAAAAAAAAAAACACGCAGGCAAAAACATAATCTTGGCGAAGGTAATGAGGAGTGGAATAGGAGAATGTTCGGGAAGGAGATAGAGCAAGAAGACGAGGAAGAGGAAACAAAACCAGATAGTGGAAGAAGAGAAGGAAAAGGACGAAGTTGAAAAGAATGAAAAGGAATGAAAAAGGAAGCTGAGGAGTCAATATGAATGAGTGTTGCTTATTAATGAGGCGAAAGAGTGAAAGGATGAGATTCGGAAGAGGCAGTGGGAAAGAAAGTGAGATGATGATAATGATGATGAGTGAGGTGAATAATGAGAGGTAGAGGGGAATGAGTAGAGAATGATAATAATAATTAACTTGGGGAAGAAGTGAATGAACTGAGACTAATGAAGTGAATAACATGGTCAAGATGTAAACAAGCATTGAATAATGATGTATGAATAACAAGGGGTAAAACTGAATGAGAAAAATGAAAAATTTATAATATGGCGTAGCAATAAATAAGCTGAAAATACTGAAGAGTGAATAATGTGGGGTAAAAGGGAAAAAACTAAGATGAATGAAGACTGAGTAACATGGGGTAGAATTAAATAGGCTGAGAGTAATACTGAGATTTTCTTGGGATAGAAGTGAAAAAAAAAAAAAAAAGAGAGAGAACAAGAGTGAGTGAATAACATGGAATAGGAGGAGATAACCTGTGAAAAATAAAGAGTACATAACAAACGGAAGATAAAATGATACTATACCAATACTCAGGCTCCTGTTACTCATTCCGAGCTTAATAAAATGATTCTCCGTCAGAGAGAATGGAATATTGAACTTGTCCCGATCATGAAAAGGTGACAATTTTATCGCTCAAGCGCTTATACTCAGGCTTTGGAGGAAAAATGGGTATCACGTTGGTATGAATTGACTAATAGACTTGAAATGACCATGTGAGTGTCATTGGTACCAGTAAAAACACTCTTAGTCTCAAATACCCTCCCACAGCTGAATAAATTAACCTAAAAACACTCTTAGTCTCAAATACCCTCCCACAGCTGAATAAAATCACCTGTCATAAGCTCCAGTATGATTCATGAGTTGTCCCGACCAATTGTGCGTTTGTGAGTGCGTGTGAGGAAGAGGTAACGATAAAGAAAGAGATACAAGGGTAGAAATACACACACACACACACACACACACACACACACACACACACACACACATGCGCAGAGAGAGAGAGAGAGAGAGAGAGAGAGAGAGAGAGAGAGAGAGAGAAGGGAAAGAAAGGATAAAAAAGTGAATTAGAGAGATACTGTACAGGGTGAATATCGTCTGAAAACAAGAGTAGTACGATAACTGGAAAAACAGATATACATGAGAAGAACAGGTGATAAAAAAGATCGTGGGTTAAAGAGATAAAGGGTTAGGTGTTTCCTTTGATAATGAAGGTAGTATCTGAACAAGAGAAACACGTGAGGAGTAAAGAAGGAAAAAAGTAAAAAAAAAAAGTTCGTGGGTTAGAGAGATATAGAATGAGAAGCATCTTTAGATAACAAGAGCACTATTTAAATTTGACAGTCACATGAGGAGAATAAAAAAGAGAAAGGAAAAGGCCATTAGAAACATTATTGTAGAGAAAAGGGAAGAGAAGTATCGTAATATTGGTGGAAGAATAGTAGGAATTAAACTGGAGGAGGGGTAGAGGAAGGAATTAAAGCAATATATATATATATATATATATATATATATATATATATATATATATATATATATATATATATATATATATATATATATACCGCTTCCCGTCCGATCAGCGGAGTTAAGCAACGTTGGGTCTGGTTAGTACTTGGATGGGTGACCGCCTGGGAACACCAGATGCTGTTGGCATAACGTTCTCCATACGTGTCAAGTGGGGTTGGTGGAGGATTAGTGCCCCTCCCTGTAAAACAATTAAATCTAAGCCCTTGTCCACCCCGTTTGGGATACATGGCGTCTGGCAATGAATGAATATATATATAGATGGATATTGGATGAGGAGAAGGACTGTAGTAAGAGAGAAAAAAGGAAGGAAAGCAGAAGAGGAGACCTATAGAAGAAAAGGGAAATGGAGTAAGGAAGGAAGGGGATATAAAAAAAAAAAAAGTTAGAGGAGTATATGGGTATGAACGAGAAAAAGAAATGTCAAAAATCTGCAACAGAAGAGGCTGTCGTAAATAATATATAAAGAGGACAAATGGAATGAAGGATAAATATTGTGCGAGATAAGAGAATAATTCCTGATAAGTAGCATAGTGGAGAACGAAAAAAAAAAGTTAAAGAGAATGAAAGAAGACAAGAAAGAAAGGACAAAAGAATGAAAGAGGGACAAAGAGAGAAGGACAGGGGAAAGAAAGAGGAACAGAGAAACAAGGGCAAGATAAAGAACAGGGAGAATAAAAAAGAAAGGAGACTGGAAAATTCCGACTGCAAGAGGAGCACGGAGGAGGAGAAATGACACAGAAAAATAAAGTGATAACGCAAAGAGATAAGCTTAGAGAGGAAAACGAATGCAAAAAAAAAAAATAAAAAAAAAAAATAAGATATAAAATAATTGCCCGTGGATTAAGGCAACTAGTGGAAGAAAATCGAAACAGAATGAAAATTAGAACAATACTAGAGGGAAAGGTTGGAGTTTTCGGGAAAATAATTGAGAGTAAAATGGAAGTTCAAAGGAGAAATGACTTAACAAAAGAAGTTAAAACTCAGGTAAGACGATTCCTGAAATAACAATACAAAAGAAAGAAACTGGAAAAGACAAAGAAAAAAGGAGAAGAGAGAAATACTGAATAGGAAACGTAGGACTTACAAAAACTAAACGTTAACAAGAGAGATGGAAGCCAAAAAAGATTTGACAAGACGTAAATGAGAGAATCACTGCATTAAGACGATTTTTGGAAAAAAGAATGAAAAGAGAAACGATGACGGAAGGAAAACGGAATGGGATGGAGTACATCGAAGGAAATGAGGAGGACACATAAAGGAGTAAATGGCATGATTCGACAAGAGGTGTAAGATAAAAAATTGGTTTTCATGTATCTGTCTGTCAGTACTAGATACCTTAACTGCAGAATGAATGCAAATAAATGAATCACCTCCATGTCGAGCTGTCATCCGTCATCAGGCTGTCCTCTTTCCAAATCACACCCCTCGCCTTCATTTACCTCCCCACCCCATCCCTCCAACTCATCTTCGGTCTCCCTTTGTCCTTCACCGCCGCCATGACATTCACATGCAATCTCCACATCAATTTCTCATTCACCATATTATGTGGCCATTATCTCAAGAAACTACTTAGACTTCCACATTGTCGTAAGAGGAAAGAGCAAATAACGAAGAGGAAATAATAAGAGTCAGGGAAAGGAGAAAACAGTAACCAGGAAGAAGCAATTCTAAATCATAAAGAGTAATGAGATGGAACAATAAGGAGAAATTAAATGATATAATATAAAGTGAAATACTGGCTATTGTTGAAATTAGGAGGAAAAAAGAGAAGTGGAGAAAAAGAGAGATAGGAACTGGTGAAAAAAGAAGAGAAATATAAGAGAAAGTATAAATGATAAAAAATACAATCAACTGACACAATGCCACTTGAACTGAAAGTAGTGCTGGAAGAGAAACGAAAGAAAAATACGAGGAAAGTAGACGCAAAAAAGGGGCTGAAAAGGAAAAATAGAAGGAAGAGAGAGAGAGAGAGAGAGAGAGAGAGAGAGAGAGAGAGAGTAGTCAATAAAAGGAAAGCAATACCCAGAGGGAGTAGGAGAAGGCAAGATAAATGACACCAGATATTGGCAGCGTCTGCTGGCAGAGGAAGTTAAAAAAAAGTAATTACAAGGAAATGAGCGTTAGAAAAAAAAGAAAAAAAGAAAAAAAAGAAAGAGGGGAGAAAATGTCGGAAAAAGTTACGAGAGGCAAAAAAAACAAAGTTACAGTGGGAGATGGAAGTCAGAAGGAAAATGCATCCAATAAATGGCACAGCTAGACTAAGACGATTAATGAAAGAGGGAGGAAAGACAAAACAACAGGAAGGGAAAAAGTAGGGAGAGAAAAATAAGGAAGAATACTGTAGAGAGAAAGGAGGGGAACACAATAAGAGTAGGTTAGGGAGGGGGATGAAAAGCAGAAGAAAAAAGACATGCAATAAAGAAACTACTGTTGAAATAAGAAAAAAACAGAAATCAAAGAGAAATTTAAAAAGTTCATTTAGGAAAAGACTGAAAAAGAACAGAAAGTCATGCAGAAAGAAAAGAGTTAAAGAAGAAAACTATGCCAATAAAGAAATATCGTCAAATAAAAAAAAATGTCGCTGCATTAAATCTATAGTTGAAGGAGGAGGGAAAGAGAAACGAAGAGGAAAAGCAGAACAAAACGAGAGGAAAAAGAGAAAGGAGAGGGAGAGACAGAATGAAAATGCTGGAGGAAGGGGGAGAACGCAAACAGGAAAACTGCGTAAGTTAAGAGACTGCGTTACTGGATTAACACTGCATTGGGAAGAGAAAGGAAGGAGAAACGAAGAGTCAGAAAAATATATAAAGGAAAGGGAAGTGAACGAATAGAGACATTCACAATGAAAGAGGAGAGGAACTGGAAAGGAAGGTGATGTAACACGAGAATACACAACCATCACCATCGCGGAAGGAAAACGAAACGACGAAGTAAGATGTATGAAGGGTAAGATGAGGAAGAAAATATCATTGAACGAAATTTTGACGTCAATAAAAAAAATATAGAGGTAGGAGAAGGCACGAGAACGAATACACGGCGAAATACACTGGATGTTAAAAGAAGAAGAAAAGACAAACGAAGAGGGAGCATGAGACAAGGAAAGAGGAACATATGGGGAAGAGAGAATGGTAGTTACAAAAACGTATCAGGCATGAGCAAGAGTATGTTCGAAAAACAAGACAAACACAGTGACAGACTGAAGAGAAAGGAAAGAAAAATGAACAGGAAAGGAGGGACAGAAAAAGGAATAAATTAGAAACGAAATGTAAGGGACCCTAAATGAAACAGAATCAAAACAAAATAATGACAGAGAAATATTGCAGAGAGAAAAGTAAGAATAAATACCAAAATTGTAGATGTACGAGCCTCAGGAAAATACAAGTAAAACTGAAGAGAGCAAGGGACACGGAGGAAAACGAAGACGAATATCGGAAGAGATATTCATGGGCAAAAAAGAAAAGTTCGAGCGGGAGGGTTTGGCAGAAAAAAACTTACTTGAAACAAAAGAAAAGACACATGATTAGGACAATTTTTGCAGGAGGAAATAAGAAAGAATGAAAGCAAAGAAGAGAAAGAAAGTGAAGAAAAGATGAGAATTATTACTGAGGGAAAGACAGGACATAAGGAAAAAAAAAAAATAAAGAAGTAGGTGGAGGTATTGACATGGCATGAAACAAAGGACAGTGGTAATGGATTAAGACTGCTGCTGGCTAAGGAAAAAAAAATAAAGGAAAGAAACGAGACATACAGAGGGGAAATGAAAGAGATATATCGGAGAAAGAAAGACAGGGGACGCAAAAATATGTTACAGGGGGAGGGAGAAGCAAACAGAAAAACTATCTATCTATCTATCTATCTATCTATAGCCCGACGCCCTAATCCCGCAAAGGGTGGCCGCAGATAAAACGCCTCCAAGTCGCTCTGTCACCCACCATTTGACTACCCTCCCCCCCAGCTCACCCCCCTCCCTCATATATCTCTCAACTCCATCTCTCCACCTCATCCTCGGGCTACCTCTCCCTCTCCCTCCCTTTCCCTCTCCCTCCCTCCACCTCACCTACATACACCCTCTTAGTCAGTCTTTCATTCTCCATTCTCTTCACATGTCCAAACCACCTCAGTGTATTTCTCCTAATCTTCTCAACCACATCCACATCCACACCACAGCGTTCCTTCACTTCTTCATTCGTCAGCCTGTCCCTCCACGTCACTCCACATGCTCCTCTCAAGTAACTCATTTCCACTGCTCTCACTCTTGACTTGTTCCCCTCTTGCAAGGTCCATGCCTCGCTTCCATACGTCAGGGTAGGGATCACAATACTATCATGCAGTGTCTTCTTAACTTCCATACTCACCTCCCTATTTCTCATCACTGCTTTCAGTGAACCAACAACCTTCCTTCCCTGCTGTACCATTTCACGCACTTCATCCCCCAAAGTTCCATCCTTTCATCCCCCAAAGTTCCATCCTTACTCATCACACTACCCAAGTACTTGAATGCACTTACATTCTCCACATCCTCACCATCCAACCTCACTGCACACTCTGTGACTTCATTCCTCTCAAACACCATAACTTTACTTTTGTTTACATTAACTTTCAGATTCCTCCTCCTACACACTGTCCCAAATTCATTCACCAAACCTTGCAACTCCCAGTCATCTTCACTCAACAGTTCTGTATCATCAGCAAACAGCAACACCGGAAGCTTCCAAATCTCACGCTCATCGTTAGAGCCACCCCCACATGCACTGCCCTACCCTGCACCTCCTTTACAACCCCATCCATGTATATATTAAACAGCCATGGAGACATCACACACCCCTGTTTCAGTCCCACATTGAGATCAAAGAACTCACTCAGCTCACCATCCACTCACACCGTAGCCCTAGCTCCCTCGTACATACTCTTCACAGCACTCAACAATTTCCCCTCTACTCCATATATTCTTAATACCTTCCACATACCTTGCCTATCTATTCTGTCATAAGCTTTCTCCAAGTCCATGAAGGCAGCATACACTTTCCTTCCCTTCTCTAGATACATCTCCACTAAACATCTTAGAACAAATATCTGATCTACACACCCTTTTCCCTTCCTAAATCCCCCTTGTTCTTCTCCAACTAGCTCCTCTGTCATATGCCTAACCCTATCAATGAGTATTCTACCATATATTTTACCAGTCACACTAAGAATGCAAATACCCCTATGGTTACCACATACTTCTCTCTCCCCTTTTCCTTTGCATAAAGGAACAATTATACCTGATTTCCAGTCCTCTGGAACCCTTCCCTCTTCCCAAGCCAATCTACACAACTTCCATATCCACTCCACAACAATCTCACCCCCATACCTAAGCATTTCACCACACACTCCATAATTCCTCGGGCCTTTCCCAACTTAATCATCTTCATCACTTCCACTACTTCCGCCCTACTGATCTCTTCCTCCCTCCTCTCATCTCTTCTTCTCCCAGCCATTCCCCAACCACTTATACTCGCACTGCTCTCACTCTCTACATCCAACAAATCCTCAAAGTGCTCCTTCCATCTTCTCAATTTCTCTCTCTTCTCCACCAACACTCTATTATTCCTGTCTTTCACTCCCCTACTATTTCCCCTTTCACACTGCCTTACTTTCTTTACCTCCTTCCAAAACAATTTCTTACTCTCCCTCCATTTCACACTCAGATTCCTCCCAAACTCTTCATCCACTTTCTTCTTACTCTCCTTCACCAGTCTCTTACCCTCCCTTCTCCTACTCACATATACCTCTCTTTTCTCTCTCTCATCTTCTCTCCTACCTCTACTCGCTAACCATTCACTATATGCTTTCTTCTTTTGTTCCACAGCTCGTTTCACCTCATCATTCCACCATGCTGTACCTTGCACACCCTTGCATCTCCTCCTCACTCCACAAACCGCCTCACACGCTGCGCCTATCTCTTCCGTGAATATCTTACATACGTCTTCCACCCCTTCCATCTGCTCTAGCTCATACCTCCCCAATCTTTCTTCCACTATGCTCTTATACTCTGTCATTTTCTCACTATCTTGCAATTTCTCCACTCTTCTCACAGGAGCTGCTTCCTCCTGTCTTCCCCTTCGTCTCCACAACCACTTTCTTTGCAGCTCTACCTTGGCCATCACTAAGTGATGGTCCAAGACTCCATTCCCCCACTCTCTCCACATTCTTGCATCCAACACTTGTCTTCTCATTCGCTCATCCACACACACGTAGTCTATCAACGCCTTTCGTTCAACAAGTTCACCATCCATCCTCCTCATTACTCTCCATGTATACCGGTGGATCATCTTATGACGAAAGTAGGTGTTGGCTATTGCCAACCCCTTACAAGCACAGATGTCCACCAAAGCACTTCCATTCCCATCTACGTCAGCTAGCACACCCCACTGACCAACCACTCCATCCACTCGTACATTCCCAACTTTGCCATTCATGTCTCCAATCAACAGCACTCTCTCGCTCCTCTCAAACTTGTCCATACACGCTTCTACTCTCTCCCAAAACAGAAAAAACAATAAGAAATATAAATAAGTGGAATTAGACGAAAACGGCTGTTGTAGGAGGAAGGAAAGGGGGATTAAAGAGGTGGAGAGACAAAATATGATGCAAACGAAGTAAATATCAGAGAATGGTAGCTATGAAAAACACCTGAAGAGAGCGACAAAAAGAGAGGAAAAAGAGAGAAATAAAGGAGATAAAGCTATGATACAGACGCTATGCTCTAAGGAGAGACAGAAAAAGAGGAAGAGAATGAAATATCAGAATGAAAAAGACAGAAAACATTAAATAAGATACCCTGAAGAGGTATGCGAAGGCAAGAGAAATGGCGAGCGATTAAAGAAAGTCTGTCTATCTATTTATTCCCAGACTCCTTCATCCCTTAAGGGATGGCCCCAAACAAATCGCCTACATATCACACGGCCCCCCGCCATTTCACTGCCCTGCTCCCAGGACACATCCCTCTATCATATACCTCTTCACTCCATCCCTCTATCTCATCCTTAGCCTCCCCCTCCTTCTCTCTCCGTCCACCTCACTCACATACACTCTCATCGTTAGTCTCTCTTTCTCCATCCTCTCCACATGGCAAAACACCGCAGTGTATTTCTCCTAATGCATTCTATGACATTCACATCCACACCACAATGCTCCTTCATTTCTTCATTTGTCGTATGGCTCTCCAAGTAACTCCACATGCTCCTCTACAACTCATTTCCACTGCTCTCACTCGTGACTTGTGTCCTTCCAACAAGGTCCAAGCTTCACTTCCACATGTTAGAGTTGGCATCACTATACTGTCATGCAGAGCTTTTTTACTTTCATGCCCACCTCCCTGTTTCTTATCACCGCCTGCAAGGAACCAGCAACCTTTCTTCCTTGTTGTACCCTTTCAAGCACTTCACTTTCCAAACTTCCACCCTTACTCATCACACAACACATGTACTTTAATGCACTCTGTTACGGAACAGAGAAAGATAATGTACACTTTAAGTGAGAATACTAAAAAAATCACTACTGTCCCGTAAAGTTCCAGGTTCAAAACAAAAGAGTTAGGTAAAATTACAAGTTAAAGTTTAATGCTCAAACTAACAACAAAACATTCAGGACTCATAAGGATAATGTAATGGCAAAAACAGGTTAAATATATGGTTAACTGCAATAGCCTCTATTAACACGAAATTAGCAAGAGTAAATTTATCTAAGTCAGCCCTGATGAAATGAAAAACACTGGGTAATGCTCAGTTAATGCAAGATAAATAATTACAGATACAAACTATTATTACCACTGGCTGACAAAATGAATTCTACACAATTTACAAAAACTTTCCAGGCCTAAGAATTAACCTTATGCTATACAGTACAAGAACAAAATGCAGTAACACTTATGCTCAAATCACACAGCTGTTAGATGGTTGGAGACTTCCTGAGAAATTTACAATAATAATAACTGTACAGGGGAGGACAGAGATGTGAACAAAATGAGGAGCAGATCTAAGTGGCAATGATGCAGAGACTGAGCTCATTATATAGGGGCCAGCAGAGCTTGATACAACTTGTAAGAAGGACGCACAAATGAAGCCATGGGGACAAAGAGATGAAAATCCCGCACTGAACAACAGAAAGGACGACTTACTCTATTATAACGGTAGAAGGGGGGGACTGAGGCAGAACACGCTCGTGATCAAACATGCAGCATACTGTGCGTTAAAATTACACAAAGGATGACGAAATCATAGGCTATGTAACACCTCCCCACAAAGAAAAAGAAATTTACAAAGGGAATTTCTTATTACTCTAAAACAATCTGTCTAAAGTCTAGATAAGCAATCTGCAATAACATTTTCTTTCCCCTTGACACGTTGTATGTCCAATGAATACTCCTGAAGAAGTAGACTCCATCTTGTCAATCTCTGATTTTTATCTTTAAACTTACTAAGGAATTTCAGTGGGTTATGATCGGTATAAATGACTATGGGGTCAAAACCAGAACACAAATAAAATGAAAAATGCTGTAAACCCAAAATCAAGGCCAAAAGCTCTCTCTCAACAGTTGAGTAGTTCTTTTGAGGTGGAGTGAACTTCTTACTGTAATAAGATACAGGATGTTCAATACCCTGATCATCCTCTTGTAGCAAAATAGCCCCAGCTCCTGTAACACTTGCATCAACAGACATCTTAAAAGGCTTAGCAAAATTTGGAGTAGCGAGCACTGGCCGACTTAATAGGATAGCTTTAAGTTTGTTGAAAGAGGATTCACAGTTATCGGTCCATGCAAATTCAACTCCCTTTTTCAGTAGGTCTGTAAGTGGTGATACAAGAATAGAAAAGTTAAGAACAAAGCTCCTGTAATAACCTACCATTCCCAAAAATCTTTGTAGCTCTTTCCTACTGTTAGGTCTGGGAAGATCACTTATAACCTGGACCTTAGCTCCTGGTGGTGCAACATGTCCATCACCAATTACATACCCAAGGTACTGAACTTTAGCTTGACCAAACTCACACTTTGATAAATTAGCTACAAGATTAGCATGAACCAAACGCTCAAGAAATTTACTGACATGGCATAGGTGATCTTTCCAGTTGTCACTGAAGATTAATACATCATCAATATAAACAACACACCCTGCCAAACCCTCTGTTACAACATTCATGAGCTTCTGAAATGTGGCTGGTGCATTCTTCATACCATACGGCATTACAGAACATGCAAAAGCCTTTCCTAGTGTTACAAAACATGAGATCTCCCTAGCACGTTCAGTCATAGGTACTTGCCAGTATCCCTTTAACAAATCAAACTTACTTATGTACCTAGCCTTTCCGATCTTGTCTACACAATCTTCCACACGAGGGAGAGGGTAAGTGTCTGTTTTGGTTATCTGATTAACACGTCTGTAGTCAATGCAAAGCCGCTGTGACCCACCTGGCTTAGGGACTAGAGTGACAGGAGAACTCCACTCGCTCTGACAGGGCTCAATCATCATGTGGTCCAACAGGTAGCCAAGCTCCTTCTCGATGAGAGGAACTTTCACTGGGTTCACACGGTAAGGAGGCAGTTTAATTGGCTTTGCGTCTCCAACATCGACATCATGCATCAACACAGTAGTTCTTCCTGGAGTGGCACGGAACACTTGCGGGTACTCCTGCAGTAATGCCGAAAACTCCTGCCTTTCCTCGGGAGGTAGATGAGAAAGCTTAGTCTGGAGATCATTCATGATATCAGGATTCTTCCCCAAACTATCACTCAGGCTCATACTGCATGGAAGAGCTTCACTTGCAGACTCGGGTGGAACAGCTACAGTGCAGACTGGATTATTTTCGTCCCGCCTGTGATATAACTTTAGCATGTTGATGTGACATAGTTGCTTGCTCTTTCTACGATTTGGTGTGGCGATGACATAGTTGACATCACTGAGTTTCTTCTCCACGAAATAAGGACCACTAAACTTGGCTTGAAGAGGTTGCCCATGAACTGGTAGCAGAATCAAAACCTGATCTCCTGGCTGAAAGTGGCATAACTTGGACTTCTTATCATACCAAGTCTTCATCTTCTCCTGAGCAGCTCCTAAATTCTCTTTTGCCAGCTGTAAAGCAGTGGACAGCCGTTCTTTGAACTTCATCACATACTCCAGCAGGTTGACATCATCTTCCTCCGACAGCCAGCATTCCTTGAGTAGCTTAAGGGGTCCTCTTACTTCACGGCCAAACAGTAGTTCAAAAGGTGAGAAGCCCAGTGATTCATTTCGAGATTCTCTTGCAGCAAATACAACGAATGGAAGACCGTTATCCCAGTCTTTCTGATGTTCCAAACAGTATTTCTTGAGCATCGATTTGAGTGTTTGATGATATCTCTCCAACGCTCCTTGGGTCTGGGGATGGTAAGCTGAAGACGTGATCTGGGTGATGCCCAACTCTTTCAGAGACTGCTTGAAAACATTCGACATGAAATTACTTCCCCGGTCTGACTGTACCTCCTTGGGCAGACCAAACTCTGTGAAGAACCCTACCATTTCCTTAACCACGTTCTTTGCTGAGATATTTCTAAGTGGAATGGCTTCAGGATAACGAGTAGCCATATCAATCAGGGTCAACACATAAGAAAATCCTGAAGAAGTCTTAGGAAGAGGGCCCATAATATCCACCAACACACGGGTGAAAGGCGCCTCAAAAGGAGGAATGGGAACTAGAGGTGCAACCTTTTCGGTCTGATTACACTTCCCTACAACTTGACAGGTGTGACAAGACTTACAATACCAGGAAACATCCCTGAAGATACCTGGCCAGTAGAAGTGTTTCAAAATGCGTGCCACAGTCTTCCTCACTCCAAGGTGTCCTGCCAAACTGGAATCATGAGCCACTTTAATGATATCCTGCCTACAAACACGAGGGATGACAACTTGATGTACAACCTCCCATTCACAGTCGGCTGATGCTGTTGGGTGTCTCCACTTCCTCATAAGTACTCCTGACTTTACATAATAACAAGTAGAAGCACCGGCTGACTCTTCTTCACTGTAAGCAGAATTAGCTAGACCTTTCAACTCAGGGTCAGCAACCTGCAACTCAACCAACTCTTGACGAGACAAATTATCAACACTACGGGGTACTGCCTCATCTGGTGAGTGGTCCAAATTAGCAAGAAAAGTGTCAGCTAGGATAACATCATCATCATCATTATCCTCTAAATCACCAGTAACTTTAGACTTAGCCCTAGTGACAGCACATGCAGGGAACACATCAGGGACATCACAATCCTGGGACGCAGCCACTGGCTCACTAGACAACTGAGGAGCTGGACACACTTGACTTCCACCAATATCATTTCCAAGTAAGGAAGTTACACCTGACATTGGGATTGTCTCAACCATCCCAACCATAACGGAACCATTAACAAAACCAGACTCTGAATTCACTCTGCACAGAGGGACAGAGAAGTAATTATTCCCTACACCTTGTAAGATTACAGTTTCATCAGAGGAATTAACATTAGAGCCTAGAACACTGGTCAGCATAAGGGATTGGCAAGCACCTGTGTCACGATATATTTTAACTGATTTCCTGTCATTACTGTCCAGAGGACTGACAAAACCATCAGACAGGAAATTAGCACATGAACTCTTGAGAGTGTCACCCACATTACTGCTGAAAAGAGGCGCTCCATCATGAGAATTTAAGTTACCCCTCAAAGCAGGTTCAGTTAACTCAGTTAAAGAATTCTGGGAACTCTCAAGGGTGGACACTAGACCAATTGACTGAATATTTAAAGACTCCTTTTTGTTCACATCACGCTGTCTCTTGAAACATTTCTCCGTAGTATGACCAAGCTTACTACAATAAGTACATTTACTTTTCTGAAATCTAGAGGTGAAGCTGGTATTTACTTCCTGAGAAACATCATCTTTATTCTCTTTCCTGTTACCTGTACTCTGAGTAGAGGCAACGTACTTACTCTCAGCTTTCCCTTTTTCTTTAGAATATCTCTTGTGAGTGAGAACATATTCATCAGCTAAAACTGCAGCATCAGACAAATTATCTATTCTTCTCTCATCAAGATATAGGCTTACATCTTTACTAATACACCTTTTGAAGTCCTTCAGCAAAATCATCTGCTTAAATTTACCAAAATCAGAATCCACATTCTTAGAATTTAACCACTGCTCTAACAGATCTTCTTTGATTTTTGCATACTCAACATGGGATTGCTTATCTTGCTTGTAAGTTGTCCTAAATTTTACTCTATAGGCTTCAGGAACAAACTCATAGGTCTTAAGAATCAAGCTCTTAACTACATCGTAATTATCACATTGATCCTGAGGCAAAGATGCATAAGTTACTTGAGCTTTACCGGTGAGAACAGTTTGAAGGAGTACCGGCCAATACTCCTTGGACCAATTAAAACCTGTAGCTACCCTCTCAAACAACTGAAAATACTTAGTTAAATCAGATTCATTAAAAGGAGGGACAAGTTTAACATTTTTAGCTACATCAAAATCATCAGAGCTAGATGATCCAGTTCCACCTTGTTTCATGCGATACTCATGGTCTGCCTGAATCCTAGCAAGTTCAATTTGTGCCTGAGCCTGTACCTGTGCCTCTTGAATACGAGCATTTGCCTCCTTAACATCAGCCTCCTTAGCATGTGCTTGAAATTCAGCTTCCTTCGCACGAGCCTCCTGCAGGGCTAGCTGTAACTTAGCTAATTCAATCTGTGTTTGCTCATTTGGAGGAGTTACATTAAACAAGCTTTCATTAATCATGTCAACAATTTGATCTTTAGAATGATGAGAGCGAACAGCAATTCCCAATTGTTGAGCAACGAGCTTAAGTTCATTCTTTGTTCTGTTTTCTATATCACACACTGTTTGCACATTTGACAAAAAATCTTTGGCTTCATCAAGTGTAGTAATAGTAGACATCATGAATAAGTAACAGTCACAAAATATCAAGCAATATCCTTATGAAAATATCCTGAATATCGTGATATGAGGTCGCCATATTTATGTTACGGAACAGAGAAAGATAATGTACACTTTAAGTGAGAATACTAAAAAAATCACTACTGTCCCGTAAAGTTCCAGGTTCAAAACAAAAGAGTTAGCTAAAATTACAAGTTAAAGTTTAATGCTCAAACTAACAACAAAACATTCAGGACTCATAAGGATAATGTAATGGCAAAAACAGGTTAAATATATGGTTAACTGCAATAGCCTCTATTAACACGAAATTAGCATGAGTAAATTTATCTAAGTCAGCCCTGATGAAATGAAAAACACTGGGTAATGCTCAGTTAATGCAAGATAAATAATTACAGATACAAACTATTATTAGCACTGGCTGACAAAATGAATTCTACACAATTTACAAAAACTTTCCAGGCCTAAGAATTAACCTTATGCTATACAGTACAAGAACAAAATGCAATAACACTTATACTCAAATCACACAGCTGTTAGATGGTTGGAGACTTCCTGAGAAATTCACAATAATAATAACTGTACAGGGGAGGACAGAGATGTGAACAAAATGAGGAGCAGATCTAAGTGGCAATGATGCAGAGACTGAGCTCATTATATAGGGGCCAGCAGAGCTTGATACAACTTGTAAGAAGGACGCGCAATTGAAGCCATGGGGACAAAGAGATGAAAATCCCGCACTGAACAACAGAAAGGACGACTTACTCTACTATAACGGTAGAAGGGGGGGACTGAGGCAGAACACGCTCGTGATCAACAATGCAGCATACTGTGCGTTAAAATTTCTCAAAGGATGACGAAATCATAGGCTATGTAACAACTCACATTTTCCATTTCTTCATCATCCAACCTCATTACCTCATCATCCAACCTCACTATACATCCAGTGACTTCACTTCTCTCGAAGACCATAATTTTACTCTTCCCTACATTCACCTTTAGCTTCGGTTCCTTACACACTCTTCCCAACTCATTCACCAAGCCTTGCAGTTCCCCATCGTCGTCACTAAACAATACAATATCATCATGCGAACAACAGTAAAGAGACTTTCCAAACGTTGCCCGCTCTCATTAAATCCGCTCAACATCCACTGTCGTACCTTGTATCTCTTTTATAACCCCATCCTTATGCGACCGAACAACCATGGGGAAATGACACATCCCCGTTTCAATCCAACATTCGGACAGTAAAATTCACTCCCTTCACTATCCACTCGCACTACAACCTTAGCACCCTCACACATCCTCTTCATGGTATTCAACAACTTCCCACTTACTCCATATATTCTTGCTATTTTCCACATTCCTTGTCTATCCACCCTGCCATATGCTTTCCCCAAATCCATAAAGTCCGCATACAACTTCGTTTCCTTCTCTAGAAACTTTTCCACTAAAGACCTAAGAATGAATGTCTGATCTACACTACTTCTTCCCTTCGTATAACCTCCCTGTTCTTCACCAGCTAATTCCTCTATTAATTCTCTAACAGTGTCAGTATCCTACTATACACTTTTCCTATTACACTAAAAAGACTAATGCCCCTATGATTGCCACAAACTTCTCTCTTCCCATTTTCCCTTGTGTAAGGGAATAATTATACCTGACTTCCAACCCTCTGGGAGTTTACCTTCCTCCCAGGCCAATTTGCACATCTTCCTTATCCATTCCACCACTATCCCTCCCCCATTCTTCAGCATTCCACCACACACTCCATAAATTCTGGGATTTTTCCCATTTTGCCTTTTTTCATTACTTTCACTACGTACATCCTACCGATTTCTTCCTTTCATCTCACCCCCCTCCTTCTCCTAGCCATTTCCCAGCCACTTATCCTTGCATCACTTTCATTCTGTATGTTTAACAATTCCTAAAAGTGTTCTCTCTATGTGTTCACTTTTTCTCCCTTCTCCACTAACAATCTGCCATTTTTATCTTTCAAACCCCAACTAACTTCTTTATCACCCCGTCTTACTCTATACCTCTTTCCTAAACTTTTTCTTACATTCCCTCCAATTTACTCTCAGATTCCTTCCAAATTCCTCATCCACTCTCTTTTTACTCTTACCAATCATTTCATCTCTCTCTTCTTCTGTACATATAACTCTTGCTTCCGTCTCTGAATTCCTCCACGCCCCTGCTTCCCATACACACACTGTATGCTTTCTTATTTATGCCACAGCTTGTCTCACCTCTTCATTCCACAACACTGTTCCTTGCACCCCCTTACTTCTTCTTTTCACCCTACACACTACCTCACATGCTTCACAAATTTCTTCTGTGGATATCTTTCACAAACCTTCCACCTCCCCCATCTGCTCCAAATCGTATTTACCCAGTCCCTCCTCCAATTCTCTCACATACTCTGCCAATTTTTTCGTCCTCTTGCACTCTTTGTATCTCCCTTGTATGACCTGCTTCTTCCTCTCCTTCCGTCCTTCTATTCCTGCATTGCATTTGAACCTTGACTTTCACCACTACCACATGGTGGTCCGAGAGTCAACTCCCCCAGCCTCTGTATGCTGCTGCATCCATTACACACCTTCTTACAGTATTATGTCATCCACACACAGTCAGTCATTGCCTTCTCCTCGCTTGTCACGTATATCTGTGAATCATTTTGTGTCTAAAGTGGGTACTGGCTATCACCAACTCTCTCCCCGCACAAATGTCCACCACAGCACTGCTATTTTCATCCACTTCTGTATGCACACCCCACTCACCAACTACTCCATCCACCTTCACATCCCTTACTTTTCCATTCATATCTCCAATCAAAAACATTCTCTCATTCTTTTTAAACTTTTCCATGCACGACTCCACATTTGTCCAGAACTCTTCTTTCACTCTATCTCCATGATCTTGCATTGACGCATACACACACACACACACACACACACACACACACACACACACACACACACATACACACACACACACACACACACAATCACCCACATTTGTAGTCCTACTTTCTCCATTCACTGATCCACCTGGTGAACAAGCCTACACCTTGTCTATCCTTAATGACCTAGAGCAGCTTGTACAGTACCCTACCAGTATCCCTGACCGGCTTGGAGAGAGCTCCAACAATCTTGACCTCTTTCTTACAACTAATCCTTCTGCTTACACTGTTAATCTTTCCTCTCCGTTGGGCTCCTCCGATCACAACCTAATTACTTTGACCTGTCCTATCGCTCCAGTACGGCCTGTGGACCCTCCAAAGAAACGTTGACTGTGGCACTTTGGAGCTGCGGATTGGGAGGCCCTCAGGCAGTACTTCTTTTACTTTCCCTGGAATGATTATTGCTTCTATGGGCGGAAGCAATCTGAGTGTGCATTGCACATCACGGAGTTTTTTCTCTCGAGCGTAGAAGCATACATTCCTTTCTCATATCCTTTGCCTAATGCAAGAAAGCCTTAGTTTAATCAGGCTTGTTCTAATGCTGTCCACAACAAGGGAGGGCCTATAAAAGGTACCAGAACCAACCCACTCCTGAATCACATCTTGCTTATGTTTCTGCCCAGAATTGTGCTAAGTCTGTTCTTCGCTCTGCTAAAAAAACAATTTCATCCATACTAAATGCTCTCAACTCTCCAACTCGAATTCTTCCTGCTCCTTCTAGCACCTTGACAAAAACCTTTCTAACAACTTTTCCTCATCATCTTTCCCTCCTCTTTTCTATTCTGATGGATTTGTAACTATTCTTCTACTGATAAAGCAGATATCATTGCTCAGACTTTCTCCTCCAATTCCACATTAGACGATTCTGGTGCTGTTCCTCCATCACTTAACCCCTCTAACTTCCTCATGGCTGACATTAAAATTTCTTCAACTGATACATTTGCTGCTATCACTGGCTTTAATACTAACAAGGCATATGGGCCTGAAAGAGTCCCTCCTGTTATTCTCAAGAACTGTGCTTCTGTGCTTACACCCTGTCTAGGTAAACTCTTTCGCCTTTGTCTGTCAACTTGTACTTTTCCCTCTTGCTGTAAGTTTGCTCTCATTCAGCCAGTCCTAAAGAAGGGTGACCATTCCCAACCCTCTAACTATCGTCTAATTGCTTTATCATCCTGTGTCTGAAAAGTTTTCAAGTCAGTCCTTAACAGAAAAATTTTAAAGCATCTTTCCTATTACGACCTTCTTTCTGATTGTCAGTATGGGTTCCATCAGGGACGCTCCACTGACGATCTTCTCACCTACCTTTCAGACTCCTGGTCACCCTCCTTTTGGGACTTTGGTGAAAGCATTGCCATCGCACTTGACATCTCAAAGGCTTTCGATCGAGTCTGGCATAAGTCTTTAATTTCCAAACTGCCCTCTTACGGTTTCTATCCTATCTGTGCCTTTATCTATAGTTTCCTTTCTGGTCATTCTATAGCCGCTGTTGTAGATGGCCATCGTTTTTCTCCCAGATCTATCAACAGTGGTGTTCCTCGGGGTTCTGTCCTATCACTGACTCTCTTCCTTTTATTCATCAGTGACTTCCTGGGGTGTACATCTAACCCTATCCACTCATACGCTGATGATTTCACCCTTCAACTTTCCATTCGGTTCCTGCAACGTCCATTATCAGCAGTTACTTCAGCAAACAAAGGATGAGACTATGGCAAACCTAATGTCTGACTTGGCTCATATCTCTGACTGGGATAAAAATAATCTTGTTTTTAATACATCAAAAACTCAGTTTTCACACCTATCAACCTGACAAAATCTTCCACAGGCGTACCCACTAATGTTTAATAATATCCAGCTCAATCCAGCGTCATCCTTGAACATGCTTGGGGCTTCATTCACTCGGGACTTATCTTGGAAAGATCATATTGCATCTCTTGTAAAATCTGCTTCCAAGAGATTAGGTGTGCTAAGCCGACTCCATACCTTCTTTATGCCTGCACAATTGTTGACTTTAAACACGGATTTTATTTGCTCCTGTGTAGAGTACAACTCTCATGTGTGGGGAGGCTCCCCTCATACAGCTCTTCTTAATAGGGTGGAGTCGAAGGCTCTTCGTCTCATAACACTCCTTCTCTTACTGGCTCCCTTCAACCTCTGTCTCTTTGCTGCACTGTTGCATCTTTATCTCTTTTCTATCGCTACTTCAATGGTCACTGCACCTTTGAACTGTCTGCTTGCATCCTTCCACCTTTACGACTGGCAAGTAGTCCCCGACTAGGAACAAACTCTCATCCCTTTTGTGTCCAACTCTCTAATGCAAGAGTTAACCGTTACTCCCAGTCCTTCATTTATGCAACAGGTCAACCCTGGAACTGTCTCCCTCTGTCTGTATTTCCTGCTTCCTATGATCTCCAGTCTTTCAAACGCAGTGTGTCCAGGTATCTCGAAATGAACGGATCTTGAATTTGGCTCTCTTTTGTATTGTTTTTGTTTTTTCTTGGGAGGAACGGTTTGTGAGTCCCTGGCCTTTGGTTCCTTCTTTCTTGCATAAAAAAAAAACTTTCAGTCACAGTCCTTGAGCCAACTGGTCCATACCCTCTTGTATTCTGCTTCCATTTCACACAACAATACTTTCCTACTCTATTGCCTTTTTATTCTCACCTATTCCCGCGCATATACCCCATCCATTCTCCTACTCTTTCATATTTTCACCTCCCCATTTAGTCTCAGTCATTCCACTCATGTCCACTTTTGCATCGTCAAACACCTGGACAATCTCTCTCTCTCTTTCACCTCATCATTCGCACCCCTTACATTACATGTTGCAGTCCGTATCATGTCCTTTGTTCGGTCCTGAGTAATCACCTGTTCGTCAGTCATGGTCCGAGGCTTCTTGTTTGTATTTTTAGAGGTTTTCCGGGAAAGGGCACTAACCCTCCGTCAATGCTCTTGTTGTCACTTAGGGATCACGCGTTGGCTGGATATAAGGTTACCACCCAGAGTTGTAACTGATTTCCCGATTTACAGGAAATCATTATTTTGGCTTGCCACTCATTTTGGAGCTACCCTAAAACAGAGTACCGCCACACTAGGGTGAATGATGGGGGCCCCCACCTACCACACCGCCATATTGCAGATCTTCTGCCTATCAGAATTCTTTTATTCCCCGAACTGCATCTTTTTGGAACTCGCTTCCCCAGAGAAGCTTCCCCCCGAACTTCAGCCTACAGCTGTTCAAGTCCAACTCTTACATATTTTTTATGAATGAAGTACACCTGTAATATGGTGTATGGAATATATATATTTGTTTTAGTTATATTGTTTTTCCTTCCTCTGTTCATCTTCTGTCTAAAAAAAATACACATACTAACATGATTACACACACTCACATACATGCATATATTCATGTTGATACATGCACAGTTGCACACACACACACACACACACACACATATTCACACATACAATTTTATGAACACATGAAGTACAGTACACAAAAACAAGAAAACACATTCAATATAAGAGTTAGCCATTACTCCCAGCACTCTATGAGTACAACAGGTTAGCTCTGGAACTGTCTTCCACTGTCTGTATTTCCTACTGTCTATGAACTCCAGTCTTTTAAACGCAGTGTCTAGGCATCCCGAAAAGAACTGATACTGAATTTCCCTCTCTATTACTGTATCTTGTTTTGTTTTTTCCTCAGAGGGAACAATCTTGCGGGCTTCTGGTTTATGGTTTCTTCTTCCTAGCACAGAAAAACACATTATTACACAAGAGGGATTCATGCATGCCAGTACATGCACATACATACACCCATCAGTACTGTATATACACATAATCCTAATAACACACACACACACACACACACACACACACACACACACACACACACACAATTCTAAGCCTTCATTCATTACACTTCTCTCACATTGTTTTTTTTTAATTATTTCACATTATTTTCCATTTCTCGGCCAAGGTATGAAATGAAACTCATGTTTATATCTTGTCACTATCATTCTTTGATCAAATTTTTTGTGATCTTTATAACATAAAATTTGTCATTTTTCAAGAGGAAATGAGAGGGAGAGAGAGAGAGAGAGAGAGAGAGAGAGGGGGGAGGGAGAATTAGGAGGTAGGGGAGGAAGAGGAGAGGGGCAGGAATGAAAAGCCAGATAGCTTAGGACAGTGCTTCTCAAACTATCTTATGTGGCGGACCGGCATTTTTTTTTTTTTCAATGTGCAAGCGAAGCAAGCCAATCCAAGGGCAGTCATCATTGACGTAACAAGTCTTCCCAGTGTGCCATTGACCAGTACCATATTTGTGCCATATAATTAATTGTTTACGATCCGAGACATTCGTAGTAATGTTCATTTATACAGGAAAAATATAATGAATAGATAATAAAAGTAAGTTGACATTTTTTTTTTTAATTGATTTTGTAAACAAGTAATTCAATATTACAATATTAATAAAACCATTATTAACAAATCAAACTAGCAAAGCCTTATGAACAAATATAAGCATGTGTATGAGTAATAAAACGAAAAATTATAATGAATAAAGTAGCTTGAAAATTATATATTTTTCTTATTTCAAACCCCAATGAATAAATGTTAAAATACAAATTTGAAAGGAATAGGTAACATTAAATTTAAATGAATGATTATTCTATTAACACAATACACAGGCAATGCAAAACCTTAACCTTTTAACATGAGTGAGTAAATGAACAATGTAGCCATAATAATACAAATCTCCGCGTACCGGCAGACGATGGCTCGCGTACCGTCACCGGTACGCGTACCACACTTTGAGTAGCACTGGCTTAGGATATGTCACAGAATAAAACACTTTAGATATTTACCAAATCTGTTTCATCACAAACTATTCAAAACCATATTTGGATGTCATCCATTATTTAAGATTCATGGCTTGAGAATGAGCTTAGTTCATCAAGAAAGGTGGTGACCAACCTGGCGGAGTTAGAAAAGAATATGCATGGATTAACTGTCAATGAGACGTCACTATGAAGCAGCTGTAACTTTTGTAATATTTGTTCTTATAAACAGTATCCTGCGCATGATATTCTTTATCTTATTTCTCTTTGCATCTACATGGTTCATGATCACAGACTTATATACCGATGAGAAGGAAAGGCCTTGCAAAATATAAGTTTATGGAAAGTAAATGCTATTTTTTAAAGATGTTATTGACAGTGGGGGAGACGAGACTAAGGGCCGAGTAGGGAGCGTATGATGTCATCACCACCTGGGCTGACTATGCACGGGTATATCTTTTATTCTCTTGGTCTTTCGTTCGGAGTAGTAAAAATAGTAGTAGTGGCAGTAGTAGCAGCAGCAATCGCAGGCTAATCTAAACGTGAACCAGGTGAACTGCAGTCTTGGGGTGCCTTTCTTCAGCAGTTCATTTTCCTCCTTCTGGGGGATTGGGAGGGAGTTGAGGGACATCAGTATAACCTGGCATCTCCATCGGCTGGTCATATTAACACCACGTAAAATTGTCCCTCTTCAACGTCAGAATTCCATGCAATAACCAATATGCAATGACCAAATGTTAGGCAAGGCAGTAAAGGAAATATTCAACGTTCATATCAGCAGGCACTCGGTACTGTAATGGACTGCACTGGTTTCTTTTCACTTGCAATTCATATTGCAATGACAGGGACGATGAAATTCTTGCAGTTATAAAGCAATACGTAGTCAGAAGTTGTGTTTTACTAATCTTTAAAATAGCCTAATATAGAGAGCTGAAACACGAATAAGTACACACACACACACACACACACAAGACATATATCCATCCATCCATCATCCAATCCTACATTGCCCCAAGAGGACCGTAGGAGCCCGGGGTTAGGCAGTTGGTCTCGACATTTAAGATGAGAGTGACCAGCCTCACTCATCCCTTAGTGGCAATACATGAGCAATCAACCCCAACTATCCCTTGGATATAAACCTTCACCGGCTCAATCTGATTGGAGCGCAATAATTACCCACTAAAACACCAGGTGCCAAAATTTGGTTATATGGTTACCACCAAGCGTAGTAAATGGTTTCCTGGTGTACAGGAAACCATTTGGCTTGTCACTCAGTGTAGTGTCACCCACAGGCAGGAGGAAAAGGAAAGAATGAAGGAAAAAAAGACAGAAAAGGGAGTGTTAAAGTCAACCGTAGGTACAAGGACAAGGAAAGAATGAAGGATAGAGAGACAATATATATATATATATATATATATATACATATATATATATATATATATATATATATATATATATATATATATCGAAATTGCAGATTTTTTATGGGCTACCCAGCACTTTAATTCCTCTTGGTACAGAAACCCTCCGTGCAAAATTTGTCTTATACTGCAGCATTTACTGGTGCCCTAAAGACCCAGAAGTTCACACTCTGTGCCATCTGGACTGAATACGCCGCCGGCGCACCTGATCCCCCTTACAGTGAAAGTATTTCCCCTCGTTGGAGGGATGTCATGAGAACCGATCCCCCACTCATTGTTGCCTAGTTTGAGAGGTCACGGTTGCCTTTTGAGTGTCTAGGAATCACTGACAGCGAGCCTCTATGACCTGGAACAGAAATTGTCGCTGCTCCTCATCTTTGGTAATGACAGGGAGTGCAAATCGTCGCTCAATGGTGCTCGTTACGAAAGCAGGGAGGTTCATCACTCAAATGACAGCCACAAACAGCTCCAGGGTCCTTCTCTTCTCAGGCTCATCGCCCTTCTTGTTCTCCAGAGCTGTGACCATGGCCCTCTTCGTTTCGAACTCAAGGGACACATCGAAGAATGCCAGGTCAACCAGCTCCTCAGAGAGGTACCAGAAATGAGATCTGAATGCCTTCACGGAAGTGGATGAGAAGTTCAAAGTCACTGTAGTCCAGGATGTCTTTTAGAAACCTGAGATCGTTCTGAGAAGCAGAAGTGGCAACTGGTGCTGTGCACTAGTATCGGACGTAAATCATGATGGCAAATATGACATTCACTTGAGTGTGGCAAGCTCTCGCACAGTGACTTTGAACTTCCTGTGAAAGAGGTATATCTTGACAGAGTTGATGATTTTGGCCATCCAACAGGCAAGGTGGTAGGTGCCAGGTCGCGAAAAGTGGAAGCCACAAGGACGAACTCCACTGAGGATGATCACCGTGAGCTCGAGCAACTCCCAGTAATCTTCCCATGGCTGTTGGGTGGTGAGTTGAAGATAGCAGAAGATGATGACCTCGTTGCAACGGGTAGGAAGGTTGTCGAGCAGCTTCAAACGATAAATGGAGATCCATTCCTTTTTTTTTTATATATATATATATGAGGAAGAAGGAACCAAAGGCAACGAGCACAAGAAACTGTTCCTTCCAAGAGAGAAACAAAATGCAAGAGAGAGCCAAAATCAAGATCCGATCATTTCGAGATGTCTGGACACATTGCGTTTGAAAGGCTGGAGATCATAGGAAGCAGGAAATACAGACAGAGGGAGACAGTTCTAGAGTTGACCTGTTGCATAAATGAAGAACTGGGAGTAACGGTTAACTCTTGCATTAGAGAGTTGAACACAAAAGGGATGAGAGTTTGCTGCTAGACGGGTGCTATGTGCCCGTCGTAGAGGTGGAGGAACGTATACAGACAGTCCAGAGGAGCAGTGACCATTGAAAAGAGATACAGATGCAACAGTGCGGCGAAGAGACAGAGGTTGAAGGGAGTCAGTAAGAGGAGGAGAATTAATGAGGTGAAAAGCCTTTGACTCCACCCTATTGAGAAGAGCTGTATGTGGGGAGCCTCCTCACACATGAGAGTTGTACTCCACGCAGGGGCAGATAAAACCCCCTCATAGAGTCAACAATTGTGCAGGGGTAAAGAAGGAACAGAGTCGGCTTAGCACACCCAATCTCTTGGAAGCAGATTTTACAAGAGATGTAATATGATCTTTCCAAGATAAGTCCCGAGTAAATGAAACCCCAAGCATGTTCAAGGATGATGCAGGATTAAGCTGAATATTATTAAACATTAGTGGGTATACCTGTGGAAGATTTTGTCGGGTTGATAGATGCAAAAACTGAGTCTTTGATGCATTAAAAACAACCAGATTAATTTTACCCCAGTCAGAGATATGAGCCAAGTCAGACATTAGGTTTTCCATAGCCTGATCCCTTGTTTGTTGAAGTAACTGCTGAGATGGACGTTGAGGGAATCGAATGGAAAGGTGAAGGGTGGAGTCATCAGGGTATGAGTGGATACGGTTAGATGTATACCTTAGAAGGTCATTGATGAATAAAAGGAAGAGAGTTGGTGATAGGACAGAGCCCCGAGGAACACCACTGTTAATAGATCTAGGAGAAGAACGATGGCCGTCTACAACAGCGGCTATAGAACAACCAGAAAGGAAGCTAGAGATGAAGGCACAGATAGATGGTTAGAAACCGTAAGAGGGCAGTTTGGAAATTAAAGATTTATGCCAGACTCGATCGAAAGCCTTTGAGATGTCAAGTGCAATGGCAAAGCTTTCGCCAAAGTCCCGAAAGGAGGATGAACAGGAGTCTGAAAGGTAGGTGAGAAGATCGCCTGTGGAGCATCCCTGATGGAATCCATACTGATGATCAGAAAGAAGGTTGTGATAAGAAGGATGCTTTAAAATTTTTCTATTAAGAACAGACTCGAAAACTTTTGAGATACAGGATGTTAAAGCAATTGGACGATAGTTAGAGGGTTGGGAATGGTTACCCTTCGTTGGGACTGGCTGAATGAGAGCAAACTTCCAGCAAGAGGGAAAGGTACAAGTTGGCAGACAAGGGCGATAGAGTTTGCCTAGGCAGTGTGTAAGCACAGAAGCACAGTTCTTGAGAACAGCAGGAGGGACTCCATGAGGCCCATATGCCTATTAGTATTGAGGCCTGTGATGGCAGAAAATACATCAGGTGAAGAAATTTTAGTGTCAGCCATGAGGAAGTCAGAGGGGGGAAGTGATGGAGGAACAGCACCGGAATCGTCTAAGGTGGAATTGGAGGAGAAAGTCAGAGCGAAGGGATCTGCTATATCAGTAGAAGAAATAGCTACAGAACCATCAGAGTAGAAGAGAGGAGGGAAGGATGATGAGGTAAAGTTGTTAGAAAGGTTTTTGGCTTGAAACGCTTGAAGAAAAGGATGTCTGGCCCTAATGTGATGATGCTATGGTCAGACTCAAATATGAAGTCCGTTTTGGTGGGGCCCGCACGGGGATTTCCCTCTCTACAGCTCTGCCAAACCTCCTCTCTCTCTCTCTCTCTCTCTCTCTCTCTCTCTCTCTCTCTCAGTTGATTGAGAAAGTGTTAATATATTTATAAGTTTTGTTTTCTTCTATATTGTTTCGACCTTTTTTGCACACCACCACTGAGGTAAAAGTCTTGGCGCGTTTTTATTTTTTTTTAATAGAGGTTTCCCCAGTAGGCATAAGTCCTCTCTCTGATCTTTCTTCTAGAAAATACTTGTTCACATTGTCAATAAGTTCTTTCTCCCGACTGTGGAGCAGACGAGAGCGAGTCGGAGTAGCTGCCATCGTGGGTGGGGATTAGGGAGGAAATGACAGGTCACCTGTAGTCTGAGGTGGGTGTCCTTGACCTCTGGCAACGTCGGAAAGCGACGTTGTCACGTAGTGTGGAATTTATATAAATCATTGCTAATATCCTAAAAAGCGACACATTCATAGCACTATATAGCCTTATATTATATATTTAATAAGTACAGAATATTTAATATAAAATTTCAATTGGTAAATAGCTGACATATGACAGAGAGAGAGAGAGAGAGAGAGATACTGGGGTTGATGCGGCAGAGCTGTAGAGAGGGAAATCCCCTCTCGGGCCCAACCCAAAAGGACTTCATATTTGAGTCTGACCATAGTGCAGACTGTGAAGACTTTCTGGAAGCAGATCTCACTGATGTGCTTCCTGCAGGAGAGTGTAGGGGAGTGCAGTCCCCAGAGCGAATTCTAGTGTTGCTATGAGTTGTGTCGAAGGTCATGTTTGTCACCGAATCCACCAGGTCCCATTCTTGCAGGGTAACAAAGATCACCTCCACCATGGCAGTTCCTGTTCCTGATCGCAGTTTGGGGACGTTCAACAGCTTCACAATTCCCTCTCCAGACACCAGGATGGGTAAATATTTGAACATTTCTTGGCCAGGTTCATCAGCAACCAACCTACTGTTCCAATGAATAATGAGGGGGAACACCAGGCTTAACCCCTACACCGCGGGCTTGTTTACCAATGACTTGCGTGTGCCGTGGGGTTATTTGGGCTCCGACAGACTCTCAAAAAATATTTGCCAAAAATCAGTTATTAGTCCTAGAATAATAAAATTACATATGCTTATGGCACATACCTTCAGCTTTCTCCTGGAATGATTGTTGAGCCTTCGTCGGTTACCGTAGGACTTGTGGAGACCTCTGAAATAGGGTAACGAAGTCTCCACTTAACACTTCCCGACAACCCGTAATATGATTACTACAGCCAGATACAAACACTATAAACACTATTCTACAATTTTCAAGTAGTTTGGGATCCATACTCAAAAAAAAAACACTGTGAAAGCAATGGAAATTACGAGCGCGTCTGATCGTCGCACTGGCACTAGTTCGCTCTTGGTAGTCTGTCATTTATTATTCATAAAACCCCTCACACTTTATATTTCTATTACTATATAACACTTATATATATCTACAGTCTTTATCCATAAGTTTCCTTCAGTAGTATTAGTTTATTGTCACTTTAGGGATTCAATTTCTTTCAGTAAAATACGTAGCATTCACTTTCTCGTCCTGTATACTGGCATTGAGAGTGAATGTCACTTTCATCTTCACTCTCATAACTCATAGCATTCAGACATGCTAGAGTGAAACTTTCACTTTCATTACTCCTAGGGTATATACTCGTATTCTTATAATACTACTCATTTATATTTCTATTTACGTTCTCTATTTTATTTACGTTATTTACATTTCTATTTTATTTACACTATGTTGTGCACTGTCACTTGAAATAACTTATAAAACTATTTTCCATTGTTCACGTATATTTACATTCATTACTTTCACTTGCTGTTTACACATTATTTACACATTATTTACAATTCCACTTGCACTGTTTTACTCAATAGAAAGATCGTAGTCACTCTTTTATCAATTGTCAGCCCTTTACCTCTTTCCACAGAAGGTTTAGTAGGGGGTAAAGGTCACAGGGCCATTTGCATGGGGGTGAAAAAAGGCCTTGAAGTCAGCAAGAAGAAACATACGTACTCTTGCTTCGGGTGATGAGAGTGAACTGATAACGAAGAGGACCAGCGTGGAGGCCTGCTAGGGGTTATTCAGAGTTACCAATATTACTTCTTGAAACAGCTAAGTCTAGCACTGATATGATTGGCAGGAAATCTAGACAATACATTATAAATTTGGTAGTTCCAGGTGAATGTAAATATCACTTAGGCTTCTCCCTTCCCTCCTTACATGTATATTTATTACGAAAATAGATTAGAGGCCTACTTAGGAGATATATATTCAGAGCTACCAATGTTATATCTTGAAACAGCTTTGTGTAGCACTGATATGATTGGCAGGAAATCTAGACAATACATTATAAATTAGGTAGTTCCAGGTGAATGTAAATATCACTTAGGCTTCTCCCTTCCCTCCTTACATGTATATTTATTACGAAAATAGATTATACGGCATATTTCAAGGGGAAAAAAATAGCGAAAATTAGCGAACGGGTGCACGTGAGGTGTTGTCAGGTGATAATTAGCCAATTCCAGGTGTATGGCACTCTCACTTACCTTATTTCTTTCTTGTATATATTATTTGGTATAAGAATAGGACATAGGGCTTATTTCAATGGATGAAATCAGTGAAAAATTCCAGGGAAGATTTACTTAGCGTAGCACGGCCGGGCAGGCGAGAGGATAGGGTAATGGAGGGGGGGTAGGGAGGGGAGTCAAGAATGGGGAGAAATGGCTAAATTGTCAACAATGGATGGGAGTACAGATGAGATTAGGAGTGCTGACTAGTGTTGGACATTGGCAGTACTGATAGATGATACAAGCCCCCACTTGGAAGCCCGGGTGAATTCAAAATAACACAGAATCACAAAAGCGACGCCCCGCGGTATGATCCCTTGCTCCCAAGCGTCACGAAAGTGACGCCCCGCAGTTAAGGGGTTAATGGATGAGCCCAAAGCTACTGCCTGTTTGCCACGGGCCTTGATTTGCCCCCATGGATGCTTTGCCGGTTCAAAGCCATAATTGAAGGAACCTTGCCATACTCAGATGCTGCAGCAGCTGAAAAGTGGACAGAATTGAGGTTGGTGGACTTCATGTGGTCCAGAGCAATAGGCAACTCCAAAGTGAGGACAGGTGCACGAGATTAGGATAGTTGTCATTTGGGTGAGAATGTGTTAGTTGACGTGGATGGTCTGGGAATAGGGCCTTTGTTTTCTTTGCCTTCTTCAGAGTCCTCCAACTCAATAGAAGCTTCCAATGCTGCCAACCACTGCTGCTCTTGTAGTTCCCAAACTTGGGAAGCCTCCTCTTTCTCATGCTTCTTCACTTCAGCATCGGACATCTTCCAGTCAATACCGGGCATGATACCCTGGCGGCCTTGCTCCTGTTAAGCCTTCGGAAACGCCTTGTTCTCTTCATTCCTCAGCAGCTTCATGGCATCCATGTGGGCCAAGTCAAAGAGGTTCTTCAGCATCAGTCTGATGTCAGCTCACTTCCCGTCTTCCACCTCAGTCTTCCTGTCCTTCCTATTGCTCAGGGAATGCCATTCCTCGTACAGATTTTCCTTTTTTCGGATCCTGCACTTGCTCTGTGTCACTGGAAATCTGGCGCAATACCAGAATCCAGTGACCTCAGAGTTCACAAACATTGCAGCATCTGGTGGGATCCTCTTTTCCTTCCGCAGAAAATGGAACAGCCTCTGGAGGTCCTCACCATTTGATGGCACATTACCATTTGTGAGCTGGGTGGGGGCTGTCCATCCAACCAGATCTCTGTCTTCTACCTGGTTTCTTTCTCTTCCTTACATTTGTCGTGGTAGTCATTCTCCAAGAAAGAAGGCTGTTTGCCAGCTTTGGTCATTGCATTCAGGCCTTGAGATTGACTCACCACCTGGAAAGATTTCTCAGATGATAGACTATGTTATTTACCTTCTTCGAAAGTAAATAACATAGCTTTAGCGAACAGTTGTTTTGTTGCACAAAACAACTGTTCGCTAAGCTTGTAAAAGGGGAAATGACATTACTATATGTCCAGTTCCCTCCCTCCAGGCCTTACCCCTACCCGTCCGGGCGCCACTTCTCTCCTCCCTCCCCGTCACTTTTCCTCCATTCCCGCCATGACCACTCCCTCTTGCCGATCGATGAGAGGCTCCCAGAAATATGGTCCCATTCTCCTACATAGGGAGTAGCTTTAGAGCCGTTAGGGCACAAGAATTTTTTGAGCAATGTACCCAAAAATTTTACATGTGTTTTTATATCAGTGTCACAATACTAGGGGATGGCCCGTGAAGAATTGCCATGTTCAGTTTTCACTATTTTCCTAAGGACCAAACTAATATTTATCTATCTATCTATCAATCTGTTATCTATCTATCTATCTATCTATCTATTATCTATCTATCTATATCCATATCTGTATATCTATCTATCTATCTATATGTGTGTGTGTGTGTGTGTGTGTGTGTGTGTGTGTGTGTGTGTGTGTGTGTGTGAGTGTGTGTGTGTGTGTGTGTGTGTGTGTGTGTGTGTGTGTGTGTGTGTGTGTGTGAGATGGTGCATTTGATAAAGTTAATTTTTGGTTAAAGAATTGGTATCAGCAGTTTCCACAAATTCCCCCTCTCTCTATCTATCTGTCTATATATCTATCTATTTATCTATCTATCTGTCTATATATATGCGTGTTTGTGTGTGTGTTTGTGTGTGTGTTTGTGTGTGTGTGTGTGTGTGTGAGTTGGTGTATTTGATAAAGTTAATTTTTGTTTAAGGAATTGGTATCAGCAGTTTCCACAAATTCCTCTCTCTCTCTCTCTCTCTCTCTCTCTCTCTCTCTCTCTCTCTCTCACCACAATCATAATCTTTTCCACTCACATTCATTCCTCTCCACACACCCTCCTGCCGTACAATTATTCACATGATTAATTACTTCGCTTTTCAGTACAGCACGATTCAGCATTCATTCAGTCTGATAATCATTTATAGGCGAACAGGAAATCCTCGTTCTATATATCCACTGACAATCACTCTCAGACTCTCTCAGTTGCCTTTCCCATCTCTCTTTCACTCTCTCTCTCTCTCTGCGCTTTACGGAAACTAATTTAACGAAATTACAAACATATTCCTAAGAAAAGAAAACCCTTATTTTGTGTGTATGTGTGTGTGTGTGTGTGTGTGTGTGTGTGTGTGTGTGTGTGTGTGTGTGTGTGTGTGTGTGTGTGTGTGTGTGTGTGTGTGTGTGTGTGTGCACAAAGTGACCTCTGCCACAATCTATGCAAATGAGTCTTTCGTGTGACCTTCAATCATTGTGGCCGTGACTAGGTTGTTAATCAAGGGACCGGAAGAGGTTTGATGCTGTGAGGAAGAAGAGAGGGAAAGGAATATGAGTGAGGGAGGGAGAGGTGAATGGGAAAGAGAGTGGGGGAAAAATGAAGAAAGAGGGGGAGGCAGGCAGAAAGAGTGAGGGGTGTAAAAAAGAGACTGGAAGGGAGAGTGAAAGGGAGGGAAATTAGGTGGTGATAGTAAAGGAAGAAAAAGGAGAGAGAGAGAGAGAGAGAGAGAGAGAGAGAGAGAGAGAGAGAGAGACAGACAGACAGACAGACAGACAGACAGAGACAGAGAGACAGACAGACAGACAGAGACAGAGAGAGAGACAGACAGACAGACAGACAGACACAGACAGACAAAGAGGGGAGGGAGGGAGGGAGGGGGGGGGATATCGGTGAAGCAGCGGAACTAAAGACAGGATAAATAGGGGAGAATGAGAACTGGGTGGAGCGGAAAAAATAATTTAATGAAGGAAGAACAGAAGCTGTAAAAAGGGAGATAATAAGTATGAACACGATTATCAACTCTATTTACTCATAAGAAGGAGGCGGAGAGAGAACTGCATGTGGTGGCACCTATAAAAACAGGACACAAACCTAATTCTTTATCCCATAAAGGACGATGGTACCCATCAGGAAAGTGGCAGCTTCGTCCTGCAGTGCACTAGGTTCGTGTCTAGGAGAGCACGAGCCCACAAGAACAACAGGAACAAGCTGAAGAAAGTTTATGCATATTGCCTTAAGTGGACCCAGCCCATCATATGACTATTCTATAGGAGGTAGGTGGGGGCGCTCACCATCCACTCGCTCGATGTAGTGCTGCTGTCGGGTGTCTGCCCTTTCCTCTCCTCCATCGTTCTTTCCTTCCATCCTCTTCTGTCTTTCTTTCCTTCAGTCTTTTCTCGTCCTTCTGCCGTCAGGTGACTTTACATTCTCTCCTCCGTCTTTCTTTCCATCATTCTTTCCTCTTCCTTCTGCCTGTGGGTGACTTTACACTGAGTGACAAGCCAGATGGTTTCCTGTACACCAGGAAACCATTTACAATGCTGGGTGGTAACCATATAACCAAATTATGGCGCCTGGTGGTTTAGTGGGTAATTATTGCGCTCCTGTCGGACTGAGCTGGCGAAGGTTTATATCCATGGGGTGGTTGGGGTTTATTGCTCATGTTATGCCACTCAGGGATGAGTGAGGCTGGTCACTCTCATCTTAAATGTCAGGACCATCTGCCTAGGCCCGGGCTTCTACGCTCCTCATGGGGCAACGTAGGATTGGGTGATGGATGGATGGATAATATTTCCCAAACTTGGGAAGACAAAAGTACAGTACTACTGCCCAGCATCATTTCCAAGGCACGTCACTGAGATCAGCACCATATTTTAGCACTGGGGTAATAATCTGGTAGGTGGTGGCGACCATCATCCACTCACTTGATGTAGTGCTACCTACCTCTTCCTTAGCCTTTATCAT
Organism: Coenobita brevimanus; assembly: GCF_032717465.1. Classification (NCBI taxonomy): domain Eukaryota; kingdom Metazoa; phylum Arthropoda; class Malacostraca; order Decapoda; family Coenobitidae; genus Coenobita; species Coenobita brevimanus. The sequence continues at coordinate 27,418,050 of NC_136958.1, read as the reverse complement.
TCTTTTTCTGTGTCTGTCCTCCTCTCTTCCTATTTCTCCCATCTTTTCTGTCACTTCTTATTGCTTTTCTTTCCTTCACAGGTGGTTTTACATTGAGTGACAAGCCAAATGGTTTCCTGTAAGCCAAGAAACCATTTACAACGCTGGGTGGTTACCATATAACCAACCCATACGTGCTCCCTACGTGTCAACAAGTGGGTTGGTGGAGGGTTAGTGCCCCTCCCCGTAAAACAGGTAACTCAAAGTCAAGTGGCCACCCCTTACGGGATTATGGCATCTGGCAATAGATAGATAGATAGATAGGTATAACTCATTGAATGTGAGGGCATACTCATACAGCTATATTAACTGGAGAAATACTGACTTAACAGGAAGCTGCTGACTGATAGTTACGGTAACTTGCATCTCATATCTTCACTGACTGTTGACTAGAAAGTGCCATCTGATAATTAAGGTAAGTTGCGTCTATTACATTCACTGATGTTTTTTCTGTGTTCAATAAACTGGACTCAAGACAGCAAACCTAATGAAAATTATTATAGGTCTCTCTCTCTCTCTCTCTCTCTCTCTCTCTCTCTCTGTTCTGTCTGTCTGTCTTTGTCTGTGTCCGTCTGTCTGTCTGTCTGTCTGTCTGTCTCTGTCTCTGTCTGTCTGTCTGTCTGTCTCTCTGTCTCTCTCTCTCTCTCTCTCTCTCTCTCTCTCTCTAAGTCCTCTGTCAAGGAAATTAAGTAGTGTCTGCCTGGACGAATTTCCTACAGCGATTTCGTACATCCTTTAAGTTACCCTAATTCCTGCTTTGATTTATATTGCTTTTAGAGGGGATTACACTCTCAGGTACTCATTATTCATTCCCTGCTTGATATAATCGCCTCGCTTCGGCTGGAGTCCAGTATCAGAGGCGCACCGAAACGAGACAGTTAATAGAATCAGTATTACAGCGCTCAAGCTCCTATGGCTGTCTCTCAGCTAAATGAAAACACCTGGAGTTAGCTTGAGTAAAACATTGAAGTTGTTCCACCCATCAGAGGGTTAAGGGCATTCAGTAACGCATGGCACAATGGTATAGCAAAATATGGCAATTGAATAAAACAGAAACAGGTGCTAGGAAAAGCCTCCTACGTCGACAAGAGTAAGGCCATAGTGTGTGGTACGGAGACTGGGCGAGAAAAAGGGTTGTATTCTAAGTGGTATCGAAGATTTAGTAGCATCCCTTCATAGGCAATTCATTCTGCACATTACATCTCAGTATCCTCATCTATGTTATAAATGCAGGACGTGGAAGATCTCACAACAACTCTTGCTTAACGAATACTTCTGCACATTGCACCTCAGTATTTTGTTATTACTGCATGGTATTGATGAAACTCATAAATGCACATAAATAACATAAAAGAGAATGTTCAGGTACAACATTCAAAGTACATCGCCAATAAAGTGGTGCTGCGAAGCCTTTTAATCAAACGAGAAGGGGTCTCAGAGTGTTTCCGGCAAGGCCGATGGAAGAAAACAGATTCACTGGGAATGGACGGAAAAGTGAAAGTTGGCAGGACTAAGATGAAGGAGATTAATGTGGCAGTAATTAAATAAAGCGTGGTGATTACGTGTGTGTGTGTGTGTGTGTGTGTGTGTGTGTGTGTGTGAGAGAGAGAGAGAGAGAGAGAGAGAGACAGACAGACAGACAGACAGAGAGAGGGGGGGGTTCTTGAGTGGAGGGATTTGTGCTGAATATTCTTCGGGAGCTTTGAAGGAGGAAAGGGGCAAATAAGGGTAGTTCTTAAAAGAACGTGAGGGTTTAATATTATTGAGCGTGTTTTCATTGTTAATAGTACTGTTAATTATAATAATAATAATAATAATAATAATAATAATAATAATGATAAAAATACTATTATTATTATTATTATTATTATTATTATTATTATTATTTTTATTAGTATTATTGTAATTGTTGTTGTTGTTGTTGAGGAGGAGGAGGAGTAAGGGGTGGAAGAGAAGGAGTAAGAAGAATATTAGGAAGAATAGAAAGAAGAAAAAGAGGAAGAGAAGAAGGAGGGCGAAGAAGAGGAAGAGGAGAAGGAAGAAAAGGGAGAAACGAAAGAAGAGGAGGTAAAGAGTGTCTGGGAGGTGGAACAAGGGGGAAGGATGGTCTTAATCTGGAGATGGTGGGAGGGTAGATGAGGAAGAACAAGAGGAATAAGAAGAGGAAGAAGATGGCAGGAGAAGGAAGATAAGGAGGAGCAGGAATTGAAGGAGGAGGAACAAGATGAAAGATGGAGGAGGAGGAGGAAGAGAATAGGGAAGAGAAGGAAGAATGATCTAAATCTCTGAGAGGCGTCATGTGGAGATGACAGGGGAAAGATAAGGAATAGGAAGAGAAATAGGATAACAATTAGGAAGAAAAGGAGGAATAAGAGGAAAATGAGGCAGAAGGTTGTTGGGAGAAGGAGAAGGAAAAATGGTCTTGGTATAAGTCACATGGAGATAGTGGAGGGGTAGATGAGGAAGAGTAGGAGGAAGGAGAGTAGGAGGAGGCAGAGCAAGAAGTAAAGGGAAGAAGAAAAAGAAAGGACAGAGTAGAGAAAGAACACAAGAAGCTGTGCCAAGGAACAGCAAACCCGTCCCCGGCAGCCAATTTAGTGTTGACGTATAAACACGACAAGATATCCAGTCAAATGTCACATATCAAATTTGGAGTAAATTGGGTGAAAATTTACTATTTTATGCCCATTTGAAAGTTTAAGGCTAGCTTACCTGACATTGACCCCCTTATCTCTAACAAAGGGGTGACCCCTTGATGTAATGAGGGATGTTATAGGATGCATATTTGAAAGTTGCACCATTAGGTTTTGGTTTCAGGTCGATATGACGAATTTTAAAGGAGTTATGGCAAAAAATCTATTTTTTTTTTCATTATATTTTTAAATTTTTTGGACCTACTGTAGACACTGGGCCTTGGCCCAAACTGACCCAAAAATTAATGGGGTGATCAGAGCGTCATAGCCCATCATCCCTGTAATTTTAGTCAAAATTGCACGGGTAGTTTATGTGTAAAGTTGTTAACAGACAGACACCAAGAAATTAACAGACAAACAGAGTGAAAACAATACCAGTCCCTGAGCCCCTCCGGGGCTCCCTCTCTCATCGCTGTATCTGTTTCTCAGACTTATATTCGTAAACTTTACTATTATCACCCAGTATCTAACCTGAGCTGTCTTGTGTCCCCCTCATTCAACATTTACTTTCACTCTCCATTTTCCTCCTTCCACTCCCTCCTCTCCTTCCGTCTTTCCTCCCTTCATCTCTTTCATTCCCTACTTTCTGCTTTTTCTAATACTTAAAGATCTTCTTCGGAATAAGCTAAATTCTCCTTTGTTTGTCTCTTCATTACCCTTTTTCTCTTGAAAAGTACAGCTCATATTAGTTCACTTTCTCCCTCGATCTTCACACTCGCCACTGATTTCAGTCTTTCTACAACCCGTGCCTTTATTTCAACGCTTAATTGCCATTCAGTGTAAAACCAGAGCTCTCTTTCACGCATATCCCTCTTTGTCTTCTATTTTTATTTTTTTTTCTCTCCCTCAGATCTTTTAGTTCAAGTTTAATTCGTTCTGTTATTTGCCTCATTTAACTAGTCTTTAAATTAATCTAAATACATAACCAGAACACTCTTGTACTCTTATCTCTCTCTCCATATTTTTCCTCTGCTGTGCCTACTCCTTCTTTCCTCCTTTCTTCTTCTTTCGTTTGCCTGTCCCCAACCTTTCACGTCCTCTTTTTCATTATTGTTCTTAAATAACTCTTCTCCTTCAAGCAGTGTTGAATATATAATCAGAACTTTTCATATCCCTCTCTCTTTCTCTTTTCTCATGCGTCCTCTCTCCCACTTTCCTGTATCTCTTACTTCCTTCTTCCTATATCTCTCCCTCTCTGAGCCGTTTCACGTCGGTAATTTCATTGGTTCTGCTCATTTTGCACATTATCCTCGAAGCAAGAGAGGAGAGAGGTGGATATTTTCCGTTCCTTCCACATATCTCGGCCTCGGCGTTGCTACGAGGTGCTTGTCTGAAGAATACGACCACATGCTGTGAACAGTTAGGGTGCCCAGTTGGAGATTTTCTCAGCATTCACATCGGGAGCAGCTTGCAACTCTGTGCAAAACTACTGCCTCGAATGCTCAGGTAATGGCAGCTCGATTCCCGGTATATAGAAATATTATTAGAAAATTGATCTAAGCCTCAATGTACCCTTGGGCCTATCGAAAGGACAGAATGGGGTGCTTCTGAAAAGCCTAGTATTCCGGTAGATGTCATCACCACTGGGACACAGTCCCTGCGCTGTTTAAAAATCATGTTTTTCTTTGTTAAAGATCTACACTTGTGTGAAACTGTGAATCATGGTAATGTCATAGTAATATAAATAATACAAATAGAACACGTATATATATCGTAGAATGAATTGTTTATATTCATCATAAACGGAAATTAAAATATCATTGATGTAATATGATGGCAACCCGCCATTTCAGTGATCCTATATTATTTAATTTTTGCTACATTTAGTGCAAGTTAGGTTCTTAATACATAGTTTGTTCATACTGTAAATCAAGCCTAGTAGGAATCTTGACTCATTCAGTCTCTATGTGGGGAGAAATTTAATGTTGACTAAATGCTGGGACTCAACATTTTGCTCACTCCCTTCATCCATACACACCACAAGACCCGTGTGCCACGGTTTGAGAAGGCCGTGATGTTGCTCCCTCAGACCCTCCGAAGCAATTACAGTACCATACATTATCTAACCTCAGCAGACCACTTGTCTACATTGTATTATTTTAAGCACTTGTCCTCGTGCGTTTGTTTTGAAAACAAATCTATCGTGAAAAAAACTTAAACACTGAACTGTCTTGTGCGCATGCGTGAAGGGAGTGAGCAAAATGTTAAATCCCAGTATTTACTCAACATTAAATTTCTGTCCACATAGAGACTGAATGAGTCAAAAAAAAATTTTTATGCGAGGAAGAAGGAACCAAAGGCCATGAGCCCGCAGTAACAGTTCCCTCCAAGAGAAAAACAAAATACAAGTGAGAGCCAAATTCAAGATCCATTCATTTCGAGATGCCTAGACACACTGCGTTTGAAAGACTGGAGATCATAGGAAGCAGGAAATACAGACAGAGCGAGACAATTCCAGAGTTGACCTGTTGCATAAATGAAGGACTGGGAGTAACGGTTAACTCTTGCATTAGAGAGTTGGACTGAAAAGGGATGAGAGTTTGCTGCTAGATGGGTGCTACACGCCCGTCGTAGAGGTGGAGGAATGCATGCAGACAGTTCAGAGGAGCAGTGACCATTAACGTAGCGACAGAAAAGAGTGCGGTGAAGAGACAGAGGTTGAAGGGAGTCAGTAAGAGGAGGAGAGTTAATGAGACGAAAAGCCTTTGACTCCACCCTACTGAGAAGAGCTGTATGTGGGGAGCCTCCCCACACACGAGAGTTGTATTCCACACAGGGGCGGATAAAACCCCTGTATAGAGTCAACAATTGTGCAGGGGTAAAGTAAGAACAGAGTCGGCTTAGCACACCCAATCTCTTGGAAGCAGATTTTACAAGAGATGTAATATGATCTTTCCAAGATAAGTCCTGAGTAAATGAAACCCCAAGCATGTTCAAGGATGATGCAGGATTAAGCAGAATATTATTAAACATTAGTTACCTTTGGAAGATTTTGACAGGTTGATAGGTGAAAGAACTGAGTCTTTGATGCATTAAAAACAACAAGATTATTTTTACCCCAGTCAGAGGTACGAGCTGAGTCAGACATTAGGTGCGCCATGGCCACATCCCTTGTTTGTAGAAGTAACTGCTGAGATGGGTGATGCGGGAGCTGAATGGAAAGGTGAAGGGTGGAGTCATCAGCGTATGAGTGGATAGGGTTAGATGTACAGTTTGAAGGTCATTGATGAAAAAGGAAGAGAGTTGGTGATAGGACAGAGCCCTGAGGAACACCACTGTTGATAGATCTAGGAGAAGAATGATGGCCATCTACAACAGCGGCTATACAGTAGAATGACCAGAAAGGAAGCTAGCGATGAAGGCACACATAGGATAGAAACCGTAAGAGGGCAGTTTGGAAATTAAAGATTTATGCCAGACTCGATCGAAAGCCTTTGAGATGTCAAGTGCAATGGCAAAGCTTTCGCCAAAGTCCCGAAAGGAGGATGACCAGAGTCTGAATGGAAGGTGAGAAGATTGCCAGTGATGCGTCCCTGACGGAACCCGTACTGACGATCAGAAAGAAGGTTGTGATAGGAAAAATGCCTTAAAATTTTTCTATTGAGAATTGACTTGAAAACTTTTGAAATACAGGACGTTAAAGCAATTGGACGATAGTTGGAGGGTCGGGAGTGGTCACCCTTCTTTGGGACTGGCTAAATGAGAGCAAACTTCCAGCAAGAAGGAAAGGTACAAGTTGACAGACAAAGGCGAATGAGTTTGCCTAGGCAGAGTGTAAGCACAGAAGCACAGTTCTTGAGAACAACAGGAGGGACTCCTTCAGGCCCATATGCCTTGTTAGTATTGAGACCAGTGATGACAGAAAATACATCAGCTGAAGAAATTTTAATGTTAGCCATGAGGAAGTCAGAGGTGGGCAGTGATGGAGGAACAGCACCGGAATTGTCTAAGGTGGAACTGGAGGAGAAAATTTGTGTGAAGAGATTTGCTTAATCAGTAGAAGAAATAGCTACAGAACCATCTGAGCAGAAAAGAGGAGGGAAGGATGATGAGGTAAAGTTGTTAGAAAGGTTTTTGGCAAGGTGCCAGAAGGAGCGAGAAGAATTCAAGTTGGAGAGTTGAGAGCATTCAGTACAGATGAAATTATTTTTAGCAGAGCGAAGAACAGACTTAGCACGATTCCGGGCAGAAACGTAAAGATGCTGTGAGTCAGGGATGGGTTGGCTCCTGTACCTTTTGTAGGCCCTCTCCTTGTTGCGGACTGCATTAGAACAAGCGTGATTAAACCAAGGATTTCTTGTGTTAGTCAAAGGATATGAGAAAGGAATGTATGCTTCCATACCTGAGAGAATAACCTCCGTAATGCGCAAGGCACACTCAGATGGCTCCCGGCCATGGAAGCAATAATCATTCCAGGGAAAATCAAAGAAGTACTGCTTGAGGGCCTCCCAATCCACTGCTCCAAAATGCCACAGGCAATGTTTCCCTGGAGGGTCCACAGGCCTTACTGGAGTGATAGGACAGGTTAAGGCGATAACGTTGTGATTGGAGGAGCCCAACGGAGAGAAAAGATTAACAGTGTCAGCAGAAGGATTAATTGTAAGGAAGAGGTCAAGAATGTTGGAGCTCTCTCCAAGGCGGTCTGGGATACGGGTAGGGTGCTGTACAAGCTGCTCTAGGTCATGAAGGATAGAAAAGATGTAGGCTTGTTCATCAGGTGGATCAGTGAATGGAGAGGAGAGCCAAAGGTGGTGGTGAACATTGAAGTCTCCTAGAATGGAGATTTCAGAGAAAGGAGAAATGGAAAGAATGTGTTTCATCGTAGAAGTAAGATAGTCAAAGAATTTTTGATAGTCAGTAGAATTAGGGGATAAGTAAATAGCACAGATATATTTAGTCAGAGGATGACAGGAAAGCCGAAGCCAGAGTGTAGAGAATTCAGAAGAATCGAGTTCAGGAACACGAGAACAAGATAAGTCGTTGCGTATATATACACAACAGCCACCTTTGGCTTTGAAATGAGTATAGAGAAAGTAGGAGGATACAGAAAAGGGTTTGCTGTCAGTTGCCTCAGACAGCTGAGTCTCAGTTACCAAAGGAAGGTGAGGTTTAGAGGAGGAGAGGTGGTGCTCAACAGAGCGAAAGTTAGAGGAAAGGCCGCTAATGTTGCAGAAATGAAGAAGAGAATGAGACAGTGGTTCCAGGCACCTCGAGTCGTCACTAGGCGTAATTTACCCACTAGGCGTAATTTACAGTCTGAACAAACTATGTATTAAGAAGCTAACTTCCAGCAAATGTAGCAGAAATTAAATAATATAGAATCACTGAAATGGCGAGTTGCCATCATATGCCATCAATGATATTTTAATTTCCGTTTATGATAAAAATAAACAATTCACGCTACATTATATATACGTGTTCTATATGTATTATTTATATTACGATATATGACATTACTATGATTCACAGCTTGACACAACAGTGCAGATATTTAACAAAGAAAAATATGCTTTTTAAACAGTGCGGAGAATGTGTTTGTCCCAGTGGTGGTGACATACCGGAATACTAGCTTTGAAAGCACCCCACTGCATAGAAGACGAATTCTCAGCCCTCAGGGTGGGTGTATACATCCGAGTCGAGTTTCACGAGTGCCATTACAAATGTGTGTGTGTGTGTGTGTGTGTGTGTGTGTGAGAGAGAGAGAGAGAGAGAGAGAGAGAGAGAGAGAGAGAACACACAACGATAATGAAGGGAACAGTAGTACGCAGTGAACAGAACCGCGTCGAGGGGAGACAAAAGGAAAAACAAAAACACGAGACGGGGAATGCATAGAAAGGGAGAAGAACGAAAAGAACGGAGGGATGACGGGGAAGAACAGGAAGCGTGGTGACAGCAGGGGAGAAGCAGAGCATGGAGAAATGAATGAGGTGTAGGGGAATAACGGAAGAGAGGCTAATGACAAGGATGAGTGATGGAGGGATACTAAAGCTGTGGAAAGTGAGTACCAGGGTGGAGAGAGAGAGAGAGAGAGAGAGATTTTAAAAGTCTCCATAGGGGATGGATGGATGGATTTAAACTGAATTTTCTTAGGAAGCTCTGAAAGGGGAAAGGAACGAGTAAACCTGATTTTTAAAAGGACGGGAATTGTTAACTGGGCTTGTTGTCATTACCAATAGTATTGCTATTATAGTTATAATAATAATAATAATAATAATAATAATAATAATAATAATCGTTATTATTATTATTATTATTATTATTATCATTATTGTTTTTATTTTTATTATTCTTTTTTTTTATCACTTTTTCCAACAATATCCTTAATCAGTATTCCCAAATTGGGAATTTTTAATTTCCATAATGTTTCTACAAGAGAGGCAAACTGACCAAATCCATAACCGTCTCGCATTACATGTGCAGGTTTAAAAAAGGAAGATATGGACACCCTGGAACATCCCCCCCACCCACTCCACATGACATGTGCCATTGTGTATTATAGATAAACATCCACTCACTTGATGTAGTGCTGCCTACTTCTTCCTTAGTCTTTATCATTCTTTTTCTGTGCCTGCCCTCCTCTCGTCCTGTTTCTCCCATCTCTCCTGTCACTTCTTATTGATTTTCTTTCCATTACAGGTGGCTTTACATTGAGTGGCAGGCCGAGTGGTTTCCTGTGGGCCAGGAAACCATTTACGGCGCTGGGCGGTAACCATATAACTAAACCATACGTGCTCCCTGCGTGTCAGCAAGTAGGTTGATGGAGGGTTAGTGCCTCTCCCCGTAAAACAAACAACTCAAAGTCAAATGGCCACCCCTTACGGGATTATGGCGTCTGGCAATAGATAGATAGATAGATTATTACCCCCCTGGGGGTAGGGGGGTTTCATGAACACTCTCCCAGTATCCCTGCTTGTCGTGCGAGGCGACTGAAAGGGTTGGTGGTTGGTTAGTGCCCCACCCCATAAAAAGAACTAACCAAACAAGCGAATAAAGCGTCTCGGACCAGGACGGACCACACGTTGACGACTAAGGTACGGACAAAGGACATTCTGAGGGTGGGAACATGGAATGTGAGAGGTGTGAATGATGAAGTGAAAGAGAGAGAGATTATTCAGGTGCTTGACGATGCAAGAGTGGATATATGTGGATTGACTGAAACTAAATGGAAAGGTGAAATGGTGAGAGAAGGGGAATATGTTTTAGGTATATGCGCGGGAATTAATGAGAATGAGAGGCTAAGAGAGGGAGTATGTCTGATGATAAGCAAGAAGTGGAAGGAGAGTATAAGAGAGTATGGAATAGTGGGTGCAAGGATTGTATGGGTGAGGATGAAAGTAGGTATACAAGCGTGAGCGATTGTATGTGTGTATGCTTCAACAGAGGACCAAGTGGCAAGAGTGAAAGATGAGTTTTAGGCGAGAGTAGAAGCATGTATGGACACATTTTAGAGGAGCGAGAGGGAGCTTTTGATTGGAGACATGAATGGCAAAGTTGGGAATGTACGAGTGGATGGAGTGGTTGGTCAGTTGGGTGTGCCAGCTGACGTAGATGGGAATGGTAGTGCTTTGGTGGACATCTGTGCTTGTAAGGGGTTGGCAATAGCCAACACCTACTTTCGACATAAGATGATCCACCGGTATACATGGAGACTAATGAGGAGGATGGATGGTGAACTTGTTGAACGAAAGACAATGATAGACTACGTGTGTGTGGATGAGCGAATGAGAAGGCAAGTGTTGGATGCAAGAGTGTGGAGAGGGTGGGGATATGGAGTCTCGGACCATCACTTAGTGATGGCCAAGGTAAATCTGCAAAGAAAATGGTTGAGGAGACGAAGGGGAAGACAGGAGGATACAGCTCCTGTAAGAAGAGATAGTGAGAAAATGGCAGAGTATAGGAGTATAGTGGAAGAAATATTGGGAAGGTATGAGCTAGAGCACATGTAAGGGGTGGAAGACGTATGTAAGATATTTACGGACGAGATAGGCGCAGCGTGTGAGGTGGTTTGTGGAGTGAGGAGGAGATGCAAGGGTGTGCAAGGGACAGCATGGTGGAATGATGAGATGAAATGAGCTGTGGAACAAATGTAGAAGGCATATAGCGAATGGTTAGTGAGTAGAGGTAGGGGAGAAGATGAGAGAGAGAAGAGAAAGGTATATGTGAGTAGGAGAATGGAGGTGAAGAGACTGGTGAAGGAGAGTAAGAAGTAAGTGGATGAAGAATTTGAGAGGAATCTGAGTGTGAAATGGAGGGAGAGTAAGAAATTGTTTTGGAAGGAGGTAAAGAAAGTAAGGCAGTGTGAAAGGGGAAATAGTAGGGGAGTGAAAAATAGGAATAATAGATTGTTGGTGGAGAAGACAGAGAAACTGAGGATATGGTAGAAGCACTTTGAGGATTTACTGAATGTACTGTAGAGTGACAGCCGTGCGAGTATAAGTGGTTGGTCAATGGCTTGGAGAAGAAAAGATGAGAGGAGGGAGGAAGAGATCAGAAGGACGGAAGTAGTGGAAGCAATGAAGAAAATCAAGTTGGGAAAGGCCCCAGGAATTGATGGAGTTTATGGTGAAATGCTGAGGTATGGGGGTGAGATTGTTGTGGAGTGGATATGGAAGTTGTGTAGATTGCCTTGGGAAGAGGGAAGGGTTCCAGAGGACTGGAAATCAGGTATAACTGTTCCTTTATACAAAGGAAAAGGGGAAAGAGAAATATGTGGTAATCATAGGGGTATTTGCCTTCTTAGTGTGACTGGTAATATATATGGTAGAATACTCATTGATAGGGTTAGGCATATGACAGAGGAGCTAGTTGGAGAAGAATAAGGGGGATTTAGGAAGGGAAAAGGGTGTGTAGATCAGATATTTGTTCTAAGATGTTTAGTGGAGATGTATCTAGAGAAGGGAAGGAAAGTGTATGCTGCCTTCATGGACTTGGAGAAAGCTTATGACAGAATAGATAGGCAAGGAATGTGGAGGGTATTAAGAATATATGGAGTAGAGGGGAAATTGTTGAATGCTGTGAAGAGTATGTACGAAGGAGCTAGGGCTACGTTGCAAGTGGATGGTGAGCTGAGTGAGTTCTTTGATCTCAATGTGGGACTGAAACAGGGTTATGTGATGTCTCCATGGCTGTTTGATAAATACATGGATGGGGTTGTAAAGGAGGTGCAGGGTAGGGCAGTGGATGTGGGGGTGGCTCTAATGAATGAGGGTGAGATTTGGAAGATTCCAATGTTGCTGTTTGCTGATGATAGAGTATTGTTGAGTGAAGATGACTGGGAGTTTCAAGGTTTGGTGAATGAATTTGGGACAGTGTGTAGGAGGAGGAAGCTGAAAGTTAATATAAACGAAAGTAAAGTTATGGTGTTTCAGAGGAATGAAGTCACAGAGTGTGCAGTGACGTTGGATGGTGAAGATATGGAGAGTGTGAGTGTATTTAAGTACTTGGGTAGTGTGATGAGTAAGGATGGAACTTTGGGGGATGAAGTGCGTTAAAGGGTACAGCAGGGTAGGAAGTTGGTTGGTTCACTGAAAGCAGTGATGATAAACAGGGAGGTGAGTATGGAAGTTAAGAAGACACTGCATGATAGTATTGTGATCCCTACCCTGACGTATGGAATTGAGGCGTGGACCTTGCAAGAGGGGAACAAGTCAAGAGTGAGAGCAGTGGAAATGAGTTACTTGAGCGGAGCATGTGGAGTGACATGGAGGGACAGGTTGACGAATGAAGAAGTGAAGGAACGTTGTGGTGTGGATGTGGATGTGGTTGAGAAGATTAGGAGAAATACACTGAGGTGGTTTGGACATGTGGAGAGAATGGAGAATGAACGACTGACTAAGAGGGTGTATGTAGGTGAGATGGAGGGAGGGAGAGGGAGGGGTAGACCGAGGATGAGGTGGAGGGATGGAGTTGAGAGGTATATGAGGGATGGGGGGGTGCGTTGGGGCGAGGGTAGTCAAATGGTGGGTGACAGAGCGACTTGGAGGCGTTTTGTCTGCGGCCACCCTTTGTGAGATTAGGGCGTGGGGCTATAGATAGATAGATTAGTAGTAGTAGTAGTAGTAGTAGTAGTAGTAGTAGTAGTATATCATTATCATCATCATCGTTACTGATTACCAGCCGCGATGGGAAAGATGATTTTGTTTTCAGCTTGTCTGTCTGTCCCTGTGTCTATGTGTCTCTTCCCACAATAACTTCGAAACATGGAAGATATTATTACAAAATTTTACAGGTATGTAGTAAACAATATCTATCACGAGTTCGATATTGGTGAAAGTAGGTTAGGGTCGAGGTCATATTCCGAGCCGAGGTAGATAATTGGCTAACAGCTGGTGTGATTTCCCCCTTGGGGAGGCCATCTAGTGTTGTTGTTGTTGTTGGGGGAGTTTGGGGAGGGGGAGGAAGAGAAAGTGTAAGAGGAATAATACGATGGGTAAAGAGAAGACGAAGAAGAGGAAGAGGAGGAATACAAGAGAGAAGAGAAAGAAGAGGAGGTAGCGGGTGTTTGGGAGGTGGAAGAGCAGGATGGATGGTCTTAATCTGAGACGCTTGATGTTGGAACGGTGGGAGAGGGGTATAAGGAGGAAGAGGAAGAATAGGAGGAAGAAATGGAAGAATAGAAAAAGAATGAGGATTGGTGGAATAATGGTCTTGTTGCGACTGGAGTCACGTGATGGTGGGAAGGTAGATATGGAAGAGCAGGAGTACTAGGAACAGGCAGAAGATGAAAGCAGGAGGAAAAGCGCAGATAGGAAAGAGCAAGAGTTAAAGGATGAGGAAGAAGCTGAAAGGTGTTGGAGGAGGAGGAGAAACAGAATAAGCAAGAAAAGGAAGAATGATCTTAATCTCTGAGAGGCATCATGTGGAGATGAGAGGGAGAAGGTGAGGAACAGGAAGAGGAATAGGATAAGGGGGAAAATGAGGAATAGAAAGAGGAATAGGATAACAATGAGGAAGGAAAAAGAGGAAGAGGATAACAATGAGGAAGGAAAAAGAGGAATAGGAGGAAGGAGGCAGAAGCTGGTTGGGAGAAAGTGGAGAAGGAAAAATGGTCTTGGTATAAGTCTCAGGGAGACAGTGGAAGGGTAGATGAGGAAGGGTAGGAGGAAAGAGAGGAGTATGAGACGGACTAAGAAGTAATGGGAAGAAGAAGAAAAAGAAAGCGTAGAGTACAGAAAGAACATAAAGAAGGATGATTTTAATATGACGGGCATCACGTAGGGGTGGTGATGCTTTGCCGGGAATATTTTTGTTACGTTTGTCATTCGTTTCACTATCTTTTGGCCTTTAATGTATGTGTGTATGTGTGTGTGTGTGTGTGTGTGTGTGTGTGTGTGTGTGTGTGTGTGTGTGTGTGTGTGTGTGTGTGTGTGTGTGTGTGTGTGTGTGTGTGTGTGTGTGTGTGTGTGTGTGTGTGTAAATTCTCTCTCTCTCTCTCTATCATTAGCATCATCATCATTATCATTATATCTGTTTCTTAAACGTATATACTTAAAATTTATTACCACCGGCCAGTATCACTCCTGAGGTTTCTTGTGTCCCTCTCTTTCAGCATTTACTTTCACTCTTCGTTTTCCTCCCTCCCCTCCCTCCTATCCTTCCCTCGTTCCTCCTTTCATCTCTTTCATTCCCTTATTTCTGCTTTTTCTGTTACTTAACTCAATCCTTCTGCATAAGGTCAATTCTCCTCTGCTTTTCTCTTCATTATCGTTTTCTCTTGCACTGCACATCTCTTACTCGTTCTGTCGCTTCCCCGTTCCCCGCACTCGCCATTAACTTTAATATTTATGTAACCTTTGTCTTTATTTCAACCCTTAATTGGCAGTAGATATAAAATAAGAGCTCTCTTTCACACATTTCCCTCTTTTCCCTCTATTTTCCCTTTTATTCTCTACCTCTGATCTTTTAGCATCTCAAGTTTCAATCATTCTGTTATTTGCCCATTCAACTACTATATAACTTAATCTAAATACTAACCAGAACATTCTTGTACTCTTATCTTTCTCTATAGTTTTCGGCTCTGCTGTACCTACTCCTTCTTAACCCTTTCTTCCTCCTTCTCCGCCTGTCCCTAACCTTTAACGTCTCCATTTTCACTCTTCTTTCATAACTCTTCCCCTTCAAGCAGTGTCGAAAACATAATTAGAACGTTTGATATCTCTCTGTCTGTCTGTCTGTCTGTCTCTCTCTCTCTCTCTCTCTCTCTCTCTCTCTCTCTCTCTCTCTCTCTCTCTCTCTGTCCACTACCTCTTACTCCCACCTTCGTTTATCTCTCCTTCTCTCAGTCCTTTCACATCGGGAATTTCATTCTTTCTGCTCCTTTTGCACAGGAGAGAGGAGAGAGGGTGGATATATTACTTTCCTTCCACATATGCTTCCATCTCGGCCTCAACATTGCCACGAGGTGCGTGTCTGAAGAATACGACCACATGCTGTAAACAGTTCGGTGGCCCAGTTGAAGATTTTGTCCGCATTCACACCGGCAGCAGCCAGCACCTCTGTGCAAAATTACTGTTTCGAGCGCTCATGAAAAGCCAATTTGATTCCCGGTGCTTAGACATTTTATTAGGGAATTGATCGAATCCTCAGTGTATCCCTGAGCCTACCGAAAGGACGGAATTGCATAGAAGACGAACTTTCAACATTCAAGGCGGGTGCAGAGCATACATCCGAGTTGAGTTTCACGGGTACCTTTACAAATGTGTGGGTAATTCACCGGGTCGGTCAGGATCACTTGATGGTCGGGATCGTCAGCTTTTAACCTCCTGGAAAGGAACTGAGAGGGGAGGCGGTGGCTGAATCGGTAGAGAGGCGGCCTGCAGTCCTAATGGACCCAGGATCGAATCCGGCTGGGGCAGGGAACAGTTTAAAGAATTTGAATTTCCTAAATGCAGACTTTCCTGATCTACCAGATGACCCGCCGACATGTCGTAAAAATACCCCCGCTAATACCAATACACCAATCCTGTATGAGAGAGCCCTAGCATGTATTTAAAATGGATGGTGGGTGTTAGTGCCGAAGTGGTGACATGTGGAGGTGTAGGAGGACTACTGGGCCTTGGGATAGGCAACTGCCCCCGAGAAATAGGCCCTGAAGCCTTTGACCAGAGTCGGACACGTAAAAAAATATATATATATAGTCCGATCTAAGGGCAAGGCTGTGACCTTCACACACGCACACACCCATCCCCTTGCTCAAGGGGGACAGTAACCACCCACTTCGTCAGTGAAACTTTTTCGCAACCTGAGCGAGGCGCGAACTCCCGTCCACCAGATGGCAAGCGAGAACGTTACCACTGTACCAGCAAGGGGTGAGAGAGAGAGAGAGAGAGAGAGAGAGAGAGAGAGATCTGTATAATGCGTTATAAAAGTATGAGAATAACAGTATTAGAGTCTGAACTATTGGAATTATATTGACAGTAGGAAGAAGAAGAAGAAGAAGAAGAGAGAGAGAGAGAGACAGAGACAGAGACAGACAGACAGACAGACAGACAGAGACAGAGAGGGAGCACACAACGATAATAAAGAGAATAGTAGTACGCCGTGAACAGACCCATGTCAAGGGGAGACAAATGGAAAAATAAAAAGACGAAAGAGGGGGAGAGCACAGAAGGGCAGAAGAACGAAAAGAACGGAGGGATGACGGAGAAGAACAGGAAGCGTTATGACAGCAGGGGAGAAGCAGGGCATGGAGAAATGAATAGGGTGTAGGGGAAAACGGAAGAGAGATAGGATAATGAAAAGGATGAGTGATGGAGGGATGTTAAAGCTGTGGAAAGTGAGTACCGGGGTGGAATAAGAGAGAGAGAGAGAGAGAGAAAGAGAGAGAGAGAGAGAGAGAGAGAGAGAGAGAGAGAGAGAGAGAGAGAGAGAAAGAGAGAGATTTGAAAAGTGTTCTTATGGAAGGGATTTAAACAGAATTTTCTTCAGGGGCTTTGAAGGGAAAAGGGACGGGTAAAAATGGTTCTTAAAAGGACGAAATGGGTTAAATGAGCGTTTTTTCATTACTAACAGTATTGTTGTTAATATTGTTATTATTATTAGTAGTAGTAGTAGTAGTAGGAGTAGTAGTTGTAGTATTAGTATTAGTAATACTATTAGTAGTAGTAGTAGGAGTAGTAGTTGTAGTATTAGTATTAGTAATACTATTAGTAGTAGTAGTAGTAGTATCATCATCATCATTATCATCGTCATTATCGTTACTGTTTTTTTTTTTTTTATGCGAGGAAGAAGGAACCAAAGGCCATGAGCCCGCAGTAACAGTTCCCTCCAAGAGAAAAACAAAATACAATATAGAGCTAAATTCAAGATCCGATCATTTTGAGATGCCTGGACACACTGCGTTTGAAAGACTGGAGATCATAGGCAGCAGGAAATACAGACAGAGGGAGAAAGTTCCAGAGCTGACCTGTTGCATAAATGAAAGACTAGGAGTAACGGTTAACTCTTGCATTAGAGAGTTGGACAGAAAAAGGACGAGAGTTTGCTGCCAGACGGGTGCTACGCGCCCGTCGTAGAGGTGGAGGAATGCAAGCAGACAGTTCAGAGGAGCAGTGACCATTAAAGTAGCGATAGAAAAGAGATAAAGATGCAACAGTGCGGCGAAGAGACAGAGGTTGAAGGGAGTCAGTAAGAGGAGGAGAGTTAATGAGACGAAAAGCTCGTATTGTTTTCAGTTTGTCTGTCTGTCTCTGTGTCTATCTGTGTGTCTGTTACCACGATAGATTCGCAACCATAGAGCATATCATCAAAAAAGATTTGCAAGTATGTAGAAGAGAGAAAAAAAAATCTATCACGAGTTCGAAACTGATAAAAGTTGGTTAAGGTCAATGTCATATTCCGAGCCGAGGTAGATATGCATGTACTATGTTATTATTATTATCACGATTATCATTATCATCATCATCATCATCATTACTGTTTACCAGCCGCGATAGCGAGGCTGGTATTGTTTTCATTTGTCTGTCTCTGTGTATATGCGTCTGTTACCACGATAACTTCGCAACCACGCCAGATATTGCAAAATATCATGACAAAACTTTACAGGTGTGTAGTAGAGAAAAATATCAATAACGATTTGGAAATTGGTGAAAGTAAGTTAGGGTCAAGGTCATATTCCGGGCCGAGGTAGATATGTACCGGTATTGGCTCGCGGCTGGTGTGATTTCCCCCTTGAGGAGGCCTCTACTGTTGTTGCTGCTGTTGTTCTTGTTAGGGGAGTAAGGGGAGGGGGAGGAAGAGAAGGAGTAAGAGGAATAATAGGATGAGTAAAAGGAAGACGAGGAAGAAGAGTAGCAGGAAGACAAGAGAGAAGAGAAAGAAGATGAGGTAGAGGGTGTTTGGGAGGTGGAAGAGGAGGGGGAATGGTCTTAATCTGAGATGCTTCGTGCTGGAAAGGTGGAAGGGGGGTATAAGGAGGAAGAGGAAGAATAAGAGGAAGAAATGGAAGAACAGAAAAAGGAGGAGGATTGGAAG
>NC_136958.1:27314847-27397347 GCF_032717465.1 Coenobita brevimanus | reverse complement strand
AGAGAGAGAGACAGAGAGAGAATTTTTAAGTGTTCATAGGGTAGGGATTTAAACTTAATTTTCTTCAGGAGCTTTAAAAGGGAGAGATAACGATTAATGTTGGTTCTTAAAAGGTCGCGATGGGTTGACTGAGCGTGTTTTCATTACTTATATTATTATTATTATTATTATTATTATTATTATTATTATTATTATTATTATTATCATCGTCATCATCATTACTGTTTACCAGCCGCGAGAGCAAAGCTGGCATTGTTTTCAGTTTGTCTGTCTTTCTCTGTGTCTATTTATGTGACCACGATATCTTCGCAAGCATAAAAAGTATCATACACAAAATTTACACAAGTGTAGTACAGAAAATATATCTATCAAGAGTTCGAAATTGGCGAAAGTAGGTTAGGGCTAAGGTCATATGCCGAGCCGAGATAGATATATATTTACTATATTATCACTGTTGTTATTTTCATTATTATTATTACAATCATCGTCATCATCATTACAGTTTACTAGCTGCGATAACGAAGGGGACATTGTTTTAAGTTTGTCTGTCTTTCTCTGTGTCTGTCAATGCGTCTGTTACCACGAGATCTTCGAAATCACGCAAGATGTCGTCACAAAATTTTACAGGTGTGTAGTAGAGAGAGAGAGAGAGAGAGAGAGAGAAAAAAATCAGTCACGAGTTCGAAATTGGTGAAATTAGGTTAAGGTGAAGGTCATATTCCTAGCCGATGTAGATATGTCTTTGCTCGCGGCTGGTGTGATTTACTCCTTAGGGAGGCCTCTAGTGTTGTTGTTGTTGGGGGAGTTTGGGGAGGGGGAGGGATAGAAGGAGTTTGAGGAATAATAGGATGAGTAAAAGGAAGACAAAGAAAAAGAGGAGTAGGAAGACAAGAGAGAATAGAAAGAAGAGGAGGTACACGGTGTTTGGAGGTGGAAGAGGAAGAGGGATGGTCTTAATCCGAGATGCTTCATTTTGGAACGGTGGGAGGGGGATAAAAAGGGCGAAGAGGAACAATAGGAGGAAGAAACTGGAAGAATATGAAAAAAAGGAGGATTGGAAGGAAGAATGGTCTTCATACGATTGGAGTCACGTGGAGATAGTGGGAGGGTAGATGAGAAAGAACAGGAGGAATAGGAATAGGAAAAAGATGAAAGGAGAAAAACAGGTAGATGGAGAAGAGCAGGAGTTAAAGGAGGAGGAAGAAGCTGAAAGGTGGAGGAGGAGGAGGAAAAAGAGAATAAGTAGAGAAGGAAGAATGATCTTAATCTCTGAGAGGCGTCATATGGAGATGGGAGGGGGAAGATGAGGAATAGGAAGGGGAATTGCATAACAAGGAGGAAGAAAAAGGGGAAATAAAATGAAAAGGAGACAGAAGGTGGTTGGGAGAAAGTGGAGAAGGAAAAATGGTCTTGGCATAAGTCATATGGAGATAGTGAAGGGTAGATGAGGAAGGGTAGGTGGGAGAGGAATTTGAGAGGGAGTAACAAGTAAATGGAAGAAGAAGAAAAAGAAAGGGTAGAGTATACAATGTACATAAAGAGGAATGACTTTAATATGAGAGGCATCAGGTAAGGGTGGCGATGCTCTGCCGGAAATGTTATTGTTACGTTTGACATTCGTTTCAATACTTTTGGCCTTCAGTGTGTGTGTGTGTGTGTGTGTGTGTGTGTGTGTGTACTTCTCTCCCTCTCTCTCTCTCTCTCTCTCTCTCTCTCTCTCTCTCTCTCTCTCTCTCTCATCATCATCATCATCATCATCATCATCATCACTATATCTGTTTCTTAAACGTATTTTCATAAAATTTATTATCACCGGCCAGTATCAAACCTTAGGTGTCTTATGTACCCCTCTTTCAGCACTTACTTTCACTCCGTTTTCTTCCCTCTCCACCCTCCTCTCCTTCCCTCGTTCCTCCTTTCATCCCTTTCATTCCCTTCTTTGTGGTTTTTGTGTTACTTAACCAACTCCTTCTGGATGAGGTAAATTCTCCTCTGTTTTTCTCTTCATTGCCGTTTTCTCTTGTACATCTCTTACTCCTTCTCCTTTTCCCCCACTCCCCACACTCGCCATTAATTTTAATATTTCTGCAACCCGTGCCTTTATTTCAACGCTTAAATGTCATTGAATATAAAACCAGAGCTGTCTTTCACACCTTTCCCTCTTTTCCCTCAGTTTTCCTTTTTTTTTTCTCTCTCTCCCTCTGACCTTTTAGCATCTCAAGTTTCAATCGATCTGTAATTTTCGCCATTTAACTACTGCTAAACTTAATCTAAATACAAAACTAGAACATTCTTGTACTCTTATATCTTTCCATATTTTTCCTCTCTGCTGCGCCTACTCCTCCTTAACCCCTTTCTTTCTCCTTCTCCGCCTGTCCCTAACCTTTCACGTCCTCATTTTCATTCGTTTTCTTACACAACTCTTCCCCTTCAAACAGTGTCGAATACATAATCAGAACTTTCATATCCCTCTCTCTCTTCTCTCATGCTTCCTGTCTCCTGTATCTCTTACTCCCACCTTCCTGTATCTCTCCCTCTCTCTGTCCTTTGACATCGGTAATTTCATTCGTTCTGCTCCTTTTGCAAATCATCCTTGAAGCGAGAGAGGAGAGGGGGTGGATATTTTACGTTCTTTCCACAGATGCTTCCATCTCGGCCTCGATGTTGCTACGAGATGCGTGTTTGAAGAATACGACCACATGCTGTAAACAGTTACGGTGCCCAGTTGGAGATTTTGTCGGCATTCACACTGGGACGAGCCTGCATCTCTGTGCAGAACTACTGCCTCCTGTGCTCACGAGAAACCAATTAGATCTCCGGTGCATAGGCATTTTAGTAGGGAGTTGATCTAAGCCTCAATGTATCCTTGAGGCTATCGAGAGGACGAATTGCATAGAAGACGAATTTTCAACTATCAGAGTCGCGTCATACATCCGAGACGAGTTTCAGAGATACCATTATGAATGTGTGTGTGTGTGTGTGTTGAGAGAGAGAGAGAGAGAGAGAGAGAGAGAGAGAGAGAGAGAGAGAGAGATCTGTTCAATGCGTTATAAAAGAATGAGAACGGTGCTAGAGTCTGAACGAAATGAATTATGGGCAGTAGGAAGAAGAAGAAGAAGAAGAAGAGAGAGAGAGAGAGAGAGAGAGAGAGAGAGAGAGAGAGAGAGAGAGAGAGAGAGAGAGAGAGAGAGAGCACAACAATAATGAAGAGAATACTAGTACTCCGTGAACAGACCCATCTCGAGGGGGGACAAAAGGAAAAATAAAAATATGAAAGAGGAGAAAAGCACAGAAAGGGAAGAACGAAGAGAACGGGGGGATGACGGGGAAGAACAGGAAGCGTTATGACAGCAGGGGAGAAGCAGAGAATGGAGAAATAAATTAGGTGTATGGGAAAAACGGAAGAGATAGGATAATGAAAAGGATGAGTGATGGAGGGATGTTAAAGCTGTGGAAAGTGAGTACCGGGGTGGAATAAGAGAGAGAGAGAGTTTAAAAGTGTTCTTAGTGGAGGGATTTAAACTGAATTTTCTTCAGGAGCTTTGAAGGGTGAAAAGGGAGTAGTAAATATGGTTTTTAGAAGGACGGGTTGGGTTAATTGAACCTCTTTTCATTAATAATAATAATAATATAACAATAATAATAAAAATTATTATTATTATTATTATTACTGTTTACTAGTCGGGATAGCGAAGCTGGCATTTTCAGTTTGTCTGTCTGTCTCCGTGTCTGTCTATGTGTCTGTTGCCGCGATAGCTTTGCAACCATGCAAAATACTGTATCATCACAAAATTTTACATGTGTTGCAAAGAAAAAAAATCTATCACGAGTTCAAAACTGGTGAAAATAGGTTAAGATCAAGGTCATATTCGGAGCCGAGGTAGATATGTATTTATTATCAAATTATTATTGTTACTATCAGTATTATTATTATCATCATCGTCATCATTATTGTTTGCTAGCCGCTATGTCGAAGCTGGCAATGCTTTCAATTTGTCTGTCTGTCTCTGTGTCTGTGTCTGTTATCACGATAACTTCGCAGCCATGGAAAATATAATCACAAAATTTTACATGCATGGATGTATATATATATATATATATATATATATTTGCCTGAATAACCAGGTTTTCCGGCCCCAATGGTCGACAGGCAAAAAAAAAAGAAAAGTGCATTGCAAAGAAAAAATTATCTATCACGAGTTCGAAATTGGTGAAAATAGGTTAAGGTCTCTGTGGTACAGTGGTAGAGTGTGCGTTTCGTGCACGGGTGAACCAGCGTTCCCACCCCGCCAGGGTAATAAACCTTGGGAGTGTTCACCCGGCCACGTACTGCATTGGCGGACACCAGGGGTGCTGTGGTTGGACCAGTGTCGCTTACTTTTTAAGTAAGCTTGCACCCAGTCGGCTTGCGCGGGCCGATTACACTTGGTTCACAGACTACACACACATCCAAAGCCACTCCAACACAACAGTTACACTTACAAGCACTTCTCACCCTACATACAATCTCTGCCGGACAGCCTAAGCCACTTGGTAGAGATACATTGGCTGTATCGTCCCGACTTCGGTCGGGATAGGCCGGTCCTGCAGTGGACTCAAACGGCTGATGAGATGAGATGAGAGAGGTTAAGGTCAAGGTCATATTCGGAGCCGAGGTAGATATGTATTGGTTCGAGGCTGGTGTGATTTCCCCTTTGGGGCGCCTCTAGTGTTGTTGTTGTAATTGTTTAGGGAGCAAGGGGAGGGAGAGGAGGAGAAAGGAGTAAGAGGAATAATAGGAATAGTAAAAGGAAGACGAAGAAGAGGAGGAGGAGGAGACAAGAGCGAAAAGAGGAGGAGGTAGAGGCTGTTCGAGAGGTGGAAGAGAAGGAGGGATAGTATTAATCTGAGATGCTTCATGCTGGGACGGTGGGAGGGGGGTATAAGGAGCAAGAGGGAGAATAAGAGGAAGAAATGGAAGAATAGGAAAAGGAGGAGGATTGGAAGGAAGATGGTGGACGGTAGAACAGGAAGAGCAGGAGAAACAGGAACAGGAAGAATTGAAAGGAGGAGGAAAAAGGGTAGATGGGGAAAGGCAGGAGTTAAAGGAAGAGGAAGAAACTGAAAAGTGAAGGAGGAGGAGGAGGAGGAGGAGAAAGGGAATAAGGAAGAGAAGGAAGAATGATCATCTTTGAGAGGCGTCATGCGTTGATGAAATGGAAAAGATGAGGGATAGGAAGAGAAGTATGATAACAAGAAGGAAGATAAAAGAGGAATAGGAGGAAAAGGAGGCAGAAGGTAGTTCGGAGAAAGTGGAGAGGGAAAAATGGTCTTGGTATAGTTCACATGGAGATAGTGGAAGGGTAGATAAGGAAAGGCAGGAGGAAGGAGAGGAATATGAGACGGGAAAAGAGATAAAGGTAAGAAGAAGAAGAAGAAAGAAAGGTAGAGAATAATAAGAATATAAAGAAGGATGATTTTAATATGAGGGGCATCACATGGGAGTGGCGATGCTTTGCCGGAAATATATTTGTTACGTTTGATATTCGTTTCACTATCATTTGGCCTTAAATGTGTGTGTGTGTGTGTGTGTGTGTGTTCTCTCTCCCTCTCTCTCCCTCCCTCTCTCTCTCTCTCTCTCTCTCTCTCTCTCTCTCTCTCTCATCATCATCATCATCATCATCAGCATCATCATCGTCATTATCATCACTATATTTCTTTCTTAAATGTATATTCTTAAACTTTATCACCGGCCGGTATCACACCTGATGTGCCTTGTGTCCCCCTATTTCAGCAATTACTTTCACTCTCCATTCTCCTCCCTCCCCACTTTCCTTTCCATCCTTCGTTCCTTCTTTCATCTCTTTCATTCCCGTCTTTCTGCTTTTTGTGTTATTTAACCAACTCCTTCTGGATAAGGTAAATTCTCCTTTGCTTTTCTCTTCATTACCGTTTCCTCTTGTACATCTCTTACTCGTTCCCTCTTTCCCCGTCCCCCACACTCGCCATTAATTTTAATCTTTCTGGAACCTACCTTTATTTCAACGCTTGTCATGACATAAATATAAAACCAGAGCTCTCTTTCACACTGTTCTCTCTTTTCCCTCTCTTTTCCTATTTTTTCTCCCCGTCTAATCTTTTAGCATCTCAAGTTTCGTTCGTTCTGGTATTTCCGCCATTTAACTACTATTTAACTTAATCTAAATACATAACTAGAACATACTTATACTCTTATCTCTCTCCATATTCTTTCACTCTTCTGTTTCTACTCCTTCTCCCCCCTCTTTTGCTCCTCTCTGCTTCTCTCAAACCTATCATGTCTCCATTTTTATTCGTTTTCTTACATAACTCTTCCCCTTCAAGCAGTGTCGAATACATAATCAGAGCTATTCATATTCCCCTCTCTCTCTTCTCTCATGCTCCTTCTCTCTCCTGTATCTCTAACTCCCTTCTTCCTATATCTCTCCCTCTTTGAGCCGTTGCACATCGCTAATTACATTCCTTCTGCTCCTCGTGAAAATCATCCTCAAAGCGACGAAGGAGAGTGGGTGGATATTTTACGTTCCTTCCACATATGCTTCCATCTCGGCCTCGACGTTGCTACGAGGTGCGTGTCTGAAAAATACAACCACATCCTGTAAACAGTTAGCGGGCCCAGTTGGAGATTTTGTCATCATTCACACCCAGAGCAGCCTGTAGCTGTGTGCAAAACTACTCCCTTGAGCGTTCAGGAAAAGCCAATTTGATTCCCGGTGCATAGATATATTATTAGAAAATTGATATAAGCCTCACTGTATTCTTGAGCCTATTGAAAGGACGGACTTGCATAGAAGAACAATAAACTTTCAGGGTCGGAACATATATCTGAGACGAGTTTCACGGGTGCCATTACAAATGTGTGTGTGTGTGTGTGTGTGTGTGTGTGTGTGAGAGAGAGAGAGAGAGAGAGAGAGAGAGAGAGAGAGAGAGAGAGATGTTTGTAATGCGTTTAGAATAATAATAATAATAATAATAATAATGAGAGAGAGAGAGAGAGAGAGATGTTTGTAATGCGTTTAGAATAATAATAATAATAATCATAATAATAATAATGAGAGAGAGAGAGATAGAGAGAGAGAGAGAGAGAGATCTTTGTAATGCGTTAATAATAATAATAATAATAATAATAATAATAGTAATAATAATAATAATCAGAGAGAGAGAGAGAGAGACAAAGAGAGCACATAATGATAATGAAGAGAGTAGCAGTACGCCGTGAACAGACCCATGTAAAGGGAAGACAAAAGAAAAAATAAAAGCATGGAAAAGGGGTAAAGCACATAAAGGGAGAAGAACGAAAAGAACGTAGGGATGACGGGGACGAACAGGAACTTGTGACAGCAGGGGAGAAGCAGAGCATGGAGAAATGAATGGGGTGTAGGGGAAAACGGAAAAGAGGTAGGATAATGAAAAGGATGAGTGATGGAGGGGTGTTAAAGCTGTGGAAAGTGCGTATCGCGGTGGAATGAGAGAGAGAGAGAGAGAGAGAGAGAGAGAGAGAGAGAGAGAGAGTGTGTATGTAAGAGTATTTGTCTTGTCGTCCATCCAACATACAGTATTTCCACTGGGTGGGCCATGGGTCGGTAACCTGACGTGTGTGTGTGTGTGTGTGTGTGTGTGTGTGTGTGTGTGTGTGTGTGTGTGTCCTAAGTGGGACAAGGACTTACTATCAGTTGTGTCTGTGACTCTGTAAGGGGGCTCACGACTTTCTTTTTGGTAGAGGTATTTTACATTGCATGATATTTGATTCACCTCAGTTATGAGGTATGAAGGAATTTCCCTGGTCATTAATCATATCGACCCTGAAGTCGGACCCCACTTTTCCATCTACTGAGCTAAATGATTTAACAACCTTCGTTAGTTTAGAACAACAGAGTTACAACGGTGTATACTTTTCTACCATTCATTCTAAGTAATAAGAAAAATAATCGAGACGTTACCTGCAAAATCATAATACCCCTTTCCCCTATTTCCAGGATGAGACCTTTGAAATGAGTTAATACTCAATCAGTATGAATATTCGCCGTATTTCGGCTGACATAGTACATTTCATAGCACGTTATTCTGATGGCTTTTCGATGCAATTTATCACAACTTTCGTATTTCATATTTATCGTGTTTACAAGGAAGTGGTTTACATAAATAACATAAAAGATGATACTGAGGTGCAGTATGCAGAGTAAACGTCCAAAGCTACTTAAAATACTACCCTGTGTTGGGAAGAGTAAACTAATGTTATAAAGGAAAGTAGCTAAGATCATTTAAGGCTGGAAAACTTATTAAAGCATTTCCGACTCTGTGGAAAAGTTATGGTAGCTGCAGCACCGAGTTTATCTGAATGTGAACATAATGGACTGAAGGCTTAATATGTTTTTCTCCACCATCTTCCTTTTGGGGAACAGGGAGAGGACTAAGCGGCTTTTATATAGAAACCCAGCTCCACCACTTGGCATTATCGGTGCTTCCACGTGAAAACGTCACTTTCCAGGACCTTGAAAATGTAAAGACTGTGAACTTAGCGATATTTCTGGTGTAACAACAAAAAACTTTTTTTTTTTTTTTTTTTTTATGCGAGCAGGAAGGAACGAAAGGCCTGGAGGCTGCAAATTGTTCCCTCAAAAAAACAAACAAACAAACAAGAAAACAAGGACCATGTTTTCAAGATCCGTTCAAAACAAGATGCCTGGACACATTGCGTTTGATAGGCTACAGTTCATAGGCAGTAAGAATTACAGAAAGAGGGAGACAGTTCCACAGCTGACCTGTTACATACATGAAGGACTGGAAGTAATGGTAAACTGTCGAATTCGGGAAGTGGAGAGAAACAAGTTGAGAGATTGTTGCTAGACGAGTGTTACGTGCCCGCCGTAGTGGTGATGGGATGTAAGCAGAAAGTTCAGAAGTGTAGTGGCCATTGAAATAGTGAAAGAAAAGAGATAAAGATGCAGCAGTGTGGGGATGAGACAAGGGTTCAAGGAAGCCAGTAAGACAAGGAGAGTTAATGAGACAGAAAGCCTTTGACTCCACCTTATTGAGAAGAGCTGTATGTGGGGAGCCTCCCCACACATGAGAGTTGTACTCTACACAGGGGCGAATAAAACCCGTGTATAATGTCAACAACTGTGCAGGGGTAACGAAGGCACGGAGTCGGCTTACCAGACCTAATCAAGAGATATAATGTTCTTTCCAAGATAAATCCCGAGAGAATAAAACATCAGGCGTGTTTAAAGATGATGCAAGATTGAGCTGTGTATTGTTAAAAAACATGAGGGTGTTCCTGTAGAAAATTTTGCTGGGATGATAGAGTTAAGAACTGAGTTTTTGATGCAACAACATGAATACTTTTACCCCAGTCAGAGATATGAGCCAAGTCTGACATTTGGTGCGCCATAGCCTCGTCCGTTCTTTGCTGAAGTAACTGCTGAGATAGACGCTGCGGGAAGCGAATGGAAAGGTGAACAGTGGAGCCATCAGCATATGAGTGGATAGTCAGATGAACAACTTAGGTCATTGATGAATAAAAGGAAGAGAGTTTGCGATAGGGACAGCCCTGAGGAACAACACTATTGATAGCTTCCGGAGAAGAACGGTGGCAGTCTGTAACAACAGCTGTAGAACGACTAAGAAGGAATATAGATATCAAGGCACAGATAGAAACCGTCAGAAGGTAGTTTGGAAATTAAGGATTTATGCCAAACTCGATCGCAAGCCTTTGAGATGTCAAGTGCAATAGCAATGCTTTCACCAAAGTCCAGAAATGAGGATGACCAGGAGTCTGAAAGGTAGGTGAGAAGATCGCCAGTGTAGCGTCCCTGGCGGAACCCATACTGACGACCAGAAAGAAGGTTATGATAGGAAAGATGTGTTAACTTTTCTTTGTTAAGAAATGACAAAAAATTTTGAAATACAGGATCTTAAAATAATTGGGCGATAGTTAGAGGGCTGGGAATAGTTACCCTTCTTTGGGACAGGCAGAAATAGAGCAAACTTCCAACAAGAAGGAAAGAAACAAATTGGTAGACAAAGGCGAAAGAGTCTACCTAGCAGAGTGTAAGCACAGAAGTACAGTTCATGAGGACAACAGGATGGTCCCCATTAGCCCTTATGCCTTCTTAGTACTGGGGCCATTGATGGCAGAAAATATATCAGTTCAAGAAATTTTAATGTCAGCAGACATTTAAAAGCAGACAGATAGGCAGAAAATAAGTGAGGAAGTCCGAGTAGGGAACTGATGGAGGAACCGCACCGAAACTGTCTATGGTGGAACTGGAGGAGAAAGTCTGAGCGAAGAAATCTGCTTCATCAGTAGAAGATATAGTTACAGAGCCATCAGAGTGGAATAGAGAAGGGAAGGATGATGAAATAAAGTTGTTAGAAAGGTTTTTGGCAAGGTCCCAGGAGCGGAAGGAGTTCGCGTTGGATAGTTCAGGGCATTTAGTATGGATGAAATTATTTTCAGCAGAACGAAGATCAGACTTAGCACAATTTGGGGCAGAAACATAAAGGAGATGAGATTCCGGAGTGGGTTGGTTCCGGTATCTTTTGAAGGCCTTCTCCTTGCTTTGGACAGTAATAGAACAAGCGTTGTTAAACCAAGATTTTTTTGCATTAGTTAAAGGATATGAGAAAGGAATGTATGCTTCCAGGCCTGAGAAAATAACCACAGTAATGCTCATGCTCTACTTGCTCAGTGATAGCTGTTTCACTCTACATTTGCTTGTTAACTTTATGTGTCATTTTCTTCTCTTCATTGATGCATAGACCTTTGACGGTATACTGTATTTTGCCAACTGGTTTGGGCTTCTTTGGAATTTTAAATAAAGAATCTAGCAGCAACACTCATAGCTCGAGGTCCATCTGAGCGTTTACCCAATACACTGCAGGCTCAGTTATCCCCTTTCTGCAGTCCAAGAAGTGAGTTGTAGGGTATAACTTGGCACCGTAGCCGCCCAGTCCTTTCGATGCCACAACGACAAGGCGTCCATCTCCAGTACCATAGTGAATTCTAAAAAAAAATAATAATGAGTTGAAGATCCTGTCACAACACTTTTAAATCTAGATGAGTCAATTCTAAAGAGAATAGCAACAAATGAATATCACAAGGTACAGTGCAGCATATTCACCTTAATTGCCCCGGATTTTCGTCTTTCTTTGGTTTATTTCACGTAGCTCAGTGGCAGGAAAAGACAAGAGTACAATTCTGCATGTTTTCATAGGATTTCTTCTTGACAAGCAGCATCTTCTAGTGATATCCTTTGTTCCAGCTCCGCATCCGAGATGGGGAAATAATTTCTGACCGTGTTTTAGTAATGAAAGTATACTGTACATTTGTTCTGCCATCTATCTTATAATTGACGAACTAATACTCTGACTGAAGCCTTACTGATTTTTTCATTTCGAATGCAGTCAGATGTATTTTCATGCCGATATATGTAGCATGAAGCTGACGTAGCAAATAACCGGACGAACGACGGAAATGGATGGATAAAGTGAATGAAAATACACATAACGAAGGCTACACCCTTTATTCAACGGTACGACATACAGAGAGACAGACAGACAGTGACTGAGACACAAACATGCGATGATGCGAGTAAAGATGGATATGGAAACCAAGTCTGATTGACAGGCAAGACAGGCGGAAACAAAAGCAGACACACAGGCAGAAAATAAGTGAATGAGACAATCACTGGGACAGAGAAGCAGTAAAATAGAGACTGACGCAAAACAGCGAGATAAAGTGAAGTTAGAGAGACAATGCGACAGTAAGAAGAGACAAAACCAGTATTACCTCACCGAAAGTTTTCGTCTCTCTCTCTGAATCACCTTACCCGTGTCTGTGTAACTGTCTGTCTGACCTGCACTATTTTTCACTTTCAATGTCGCCTGTGTGTGTGTGTGTGTGTGTGTGTGTGTGTGTGTGTGTGTGTGTGTGTGTGTTTTCTCTCTCTCTCTCTGTAAAACAAATTATCACTCGTTTTGTATATCGGTCTCTTTATTGCTTTGTTACTCTCTTTCACTCACTTTCATTGTCACTCGTTTCGGTCATTCTCTAAATCATTCTTACAGTCGCCTTCACTCATTACCAGTGTCATTCACTTCCTTTTCCTGTACTCTCATACTCACAATCATGCGTATCGGTAATGGTTGGAATATTCTCACTTCCACTCTCAAACTTTCACTCCCACGTTACTCGAACATTCCGTCATGCATCTTCATGCACGTTTACTTAATCACACACACACACACACACACACACACACACACACACACACACACACACACACACACACACATTTAAGTTTATATTACTCACTCTCATCACAACTAAATCGTCTGTCAGCTGCAATAGAAAATAAAGTTTTACCAGCGGTTAAAGGGTTTAAGAAAAGAGTATTAACATTACCTGGATCTATGATACACTTTCAACTGAATACAATCGTCCGGCTTTAGCTGGAAGTAATATAGCTGTCCCGGCAAAGACAGCGTTAACGACAATATTAACATTTTGTCTCGATTGTTCACATTCAGGTATATTATGCCATCTAGCGTAAGATGGACTCGAACATTTAAGTTGTCTAGACAATGAAGGGTTAATTATCCGTCCCCGCCCCGGAGGGCCTCGAGGACGGGTATTGTTTTCACTCGGTTTGTCTGTCTGTTTGTTTGTCTGTCTGTATGTCTGTCTGTCTTTTAACAACTTTACGCGAAAACTACCGGTGCGATTATGACTAAAATATCAGGGATGATGGATTATGGCACTTTGATCACCTGATTAAATTCTGGATCAAATTGGGCTGAGGCCCAGGTCGTAGGGCCAAAAAATATATATATAAAAAAAAAAAAATCGCTGTTTAAGTGTTTTTTGGCATAGCTCTTCAAATTCGTCATATTGACATGAACCCAAAAGGTGCATCTTTCAAATCTGCATCCTATAACATGCTGCATTACATCAAGGGGGTCACCCCCCAGTTAGCGGTAGGGGGATCAGTGGTCGGTCGGGCCTAAAAATTCAAATGGGCATTAAAATCGTAAATTTTCTCCCGATTCCCTCCAAATTTGATATATGATATCTCTAAACGGATATCCTGTTGTGTTTATACGTCAGCAATAAAATGACTGCCGGGGACGGGTTTGCTGTGGCTTGGCACGGCTTCTTGTTATTACAGTATTACTACTCCCAGGCTTCAGTACTCACTCACATTTCAACTAAGCGTTCTGCTGTTATCTGGAACAGATTACTAGATATGTCCCTACAATGAGAGGATTAAATGAAAAAATAGAATAGGTCTACTCACTCTCTTACATCTCAAACCCACACTCTCACACCAGTGGCATAAAAATAAACTATCAATAAGGGGTGGTGAAATATCTAATGCAACTTAGAAAATGACCATCTGTCTGTCTGTCTGTCTGTCTGTCCGTCTGTCCCTGTCTGTCTGTCTGTCTGTCTGTCTGTCTGTCTGTCTGTCTGTCTCTCTAATGACACAATCTCTCGCCCCTTAAAAATTTTGTTCCTTCTATATCAAGTAAAACCTCTTTAATCCACCACTCATTGCTCTGGCATTGGAGGGGGACGCCTTCACGTCGTTGCACTAATATAACCACGTGGCTTCATTGCCCTGTGTTATAAACTTTCCTCATCTCCCTTTCTATCTTGGAAAAGAATGACTGACAGCAAGGAGTAGATTGTAGCACCAGTCGAGCAGGACAGTACTCCCAAGTTGGGTGGAAAGCTGATGACAGGAAGAGCTGGAACTCCCGTTTGATCAGCCCTTGGAACTAGTTCCTGACCATCCCTCTTTGCTAAACTATATCAGTGTTTCAGCAACACAGAGAGTAGGCCAGCATGCTCTCCAACACAAGTTTCTCTAACTGTGAGCAACAAACTACATGCACAGTACACACTACACTTCCTTTCCCAAATTAAAAAATGGAAAATGGCGCACTTAAACCTTGCTTTGGATCCCCGGGGAGGGGGGGGTTGAACCTTAAATGCCCCCACCATCCTCCTCTTTCCAGGTGACGACTCTATGAGCTTCCTGAAATCTTTGTCTGATAATTTCTTCTTCATTTCTGCAACATTCACAGCCTTTCCTCTAACTTTCTCTCTGTTGAACACCACCTCTCCTCCTCTAAACCTCACCTGTTTTTAATCGAGACGCAGCTGTCTGAGGCAACTGACAGCAAACTCTTTTCTGAATCCTCCTACTTTCTCTAAACTCATTTCAAAGCCAAAGGTGGCTGTTGTGTATATGTACGCAACGACTTATCTTGTTCTCATGTTCCTGAACTTGATTCATCTGAATTCTCTACTCTCTGGCTTCGGCTCTCCTGTCATTCTCTAACTAAATATATATGCACTGTTTACTTATCCCTTAATTCTACTAACTATCAAAAATTCTTCTACTATCTTACTTCTACAGTGGAACATATTCTATCCATTCCTCTTTTCCCTGAAATCTCCATTCTACGAGATTTCGGTGTTCACCAGCACCTTTGGCTCTCCTCTCCTTTTAATG
This sequence comes from Coenobita brevimanus, assembly GCF_032717465.1. Classification (NCBI taxonomy): domain Eukaryota; kingdom Metazoa; phylum Arthropoda; class Malacostraca; order Decapoda; family Coenobitidae; genus Coenobita; species Coenobita brevimanus. The sequence goes on along the minus strand of NC_136958.1, from coordinate 27,382,807 downwards.
ATCCACCTGGTGAACAAGCCTACATCTTTTCTATCCTTAATGACCCAGAGCAGCTTGTACAGCACCCAACCCATATCCCTGACCACTTTGGAGAGAGCTCCAACATACCTGACCTCTTCCTTACAACTAATCCTTCTAATTAAACTGTTAATCTTTTCTCTCCATTGGGCTCCTCTGATCACAACCTTATTACCTTAACCTGTCCTATCACTTCCGTAGGGCCTGTGGACCCTCCAAAGAAACGTCGTCTGTGGGACTTTGGAGCTGCAGATTGGGAGGCCCTCAGACAGTACTTCTTTGATTTTCACTGGAATGATTATTGCTTCCATGACCGGAAGCCATCTGAGTGTACCTTGCGCATTACGAAAGTTATTCTCTCTGGCATGGAAGCATACATTCCTTTCTCATATCCTTTGACTAATGCAATTAAGCCTTGGTTTAATCACGCTTGTTCTAATGCTGTCCTCAACAAGCAGATAGCCTATAAAAGGTACCAGAGCCAACCCACTCCTGAATCACATCTTTTTTATGCCTCTGCCCGGAATCATCCTATGTCTGTTCTTCGCTCTGCTAAAAATAATTTCATCTGTACTAAATGCTCGCAACTCTCCTACTCGAATTCTTCCCGCTCCTTCTGGCACCTTGCCAAAAACCTTTCTAACAACTGTACCTCATCATCATTCCCTCCTCTTTTCTGCTCTGATGGCTCTGAAGCTATTTCTTCTATTTACAAAGCAGATCTCTTCACTCAGACTTTCTCCTCCAGTTCCACCTTAGATGATTCCGGTGCTGTTCCTCCATCATTCTCCCCTCCCCCCCTGTGACTTCCTCATGGCTATCATTAAGATTTCTTCAGCTGATGTATTTTCTGCCATCACTGGCCTCAATACTAACAAGGCATATGGGCCTAATGGAGTCTCTCCTGCTGTCCTCAAGAACTGTGCTTCTGTGCTTACACCTTGCCTAGGTAAACTCTTTGTCTGTCAACTTGTACCTTTCCTTTGTGCTGGAAGTTTGCTCTCATTCAGCCAGTCCCAAAGAAGGGTGACCATTCCCATCTCTCTAACTATCGTTCAACTGCTTTATCATCCTGTGTCTCAAAAGTTTTCGAGTCTATTCTTAACAGAAAAATTTTAAAGCATCTTTCCTATCACAACCTTGGATCATCAGTATAGGTTTCGTTAGGGATGCTTCACTGGCGATCTTCTCACGTACCTTTCAGACTCCTGGTCATCCTCCTTTCGGGACTTTGGCGAAAGCTTTGCCATTGCACCTTTTTTCTTTTATGCAAGGAAGAAGGAACCAAAGGCCATGAGCCCGCAGTAACAGTTCCCTCCAAGAGAAAAACAAAATACAATAGTGAGGCAAATTCAAGATCCGATCATTTTGAGATGCCAGGACACACTGCGTTTGAAAGACTGGAGATCATAGGCAGCAGGAAATACAGACAGAGGGAGACAGTTCCAGAGTTGACCTGTTGCATAAATGAAAGACTGGGAGTAATGGTTAACTCTTGCATTAGAGAGTTGGACAGAAAAAGGATGAGAGTTTGCTGCCAGACAGGTGCTACGCGCCCGTCGTAGAGGTGGAGGAATGCAAGCATACAGTTCAGAGGAGCAGTGACCATTAAAGTAGCGATAGAAAAGAGATAAAGATGCAACAGTGCGGCGAAGAGACAGAGGTTGAAGGGAGTCAGTAAAAGGAGGAGAGTTAATGAGGTGAAAAGCCTTTGACTCCACCCTATTGAGAAGAGCTGTATGTGGGGAGCCTCCCCACACATGAGAGTTGTACTCCACACAGGGGCGGATAAAACCCCTGTATAGAGTCAACAATTATGCAGGGGTAAAGAAAGAGTAGAGTCGGCTTAGCACACCCAATCTCTTGGAAGCAGATTTTACAAGAGATGTAATATGATCTTTCCAAGATAAGTCCCGAGTAAATGAAACCCCAAGCATGTTCAAGGATGATGCAGGATTAAGCTGAATATTATTAAACATTAGTGGGTATACCTGTGGAAGATTTTGTCGGGTTGATAGATGTAAGAACTGAGTCTTAGATGCATTAAAAACAACCATATTATTTTTACCCCAGTCAGAGATACGAGCCAAGTCTGACATTAGGTGTGCCATAGCCTCATCCCTTGCTTGTTGAAGTAAATGCTGAGATGGGCGTTGCGGGAACCGAATGGAAAGGTGAAGGGTGGAGTCATCAGCGTGTGAGTGGATAGGGTTAGATGTACAGCTTAGAAGATCATTGATGAATAAAAGGAAGAGAGTTGCTGATAGGACAGAGTCCTGAGGAACACCACTGTTGATAGATCTAGGAGAAGAACGATGGCCGTCTACAACAGCGGCTATAGAATGACCAGAAAGGAAGCTAGCGATGAAGGCACAGATAGAAGGATAGAAACCGTAGGAGGGCAGTTTGGAAATTAAAGATTTATGCCAGACTCGATCGAAAGCCTTTGAGATGTCAAGTGCAATGGCAAAGCTTTCGCCAAAGTCCCGAAAGGAGGATGACCAGGAGTCTGAAAGGTAGGTGAGAAGATCGCCGGTGGAGCGTCCCTGACGGAACCCGTACCGACGATCGGAAGGAAGGTTGTGATAGGAAAGATGCCTTAAAATTTTTGTATTGAGAATTGACTTGAAAACTTTTGAAATACAGGACTTTAACCCTTTAACCGCTGGCATTGTTTTACCCCGACTGGCCTCTCCCGCAGGAGTTCCAGCCAAAATGTAAACAAACTTTAAACCTTTATAACTGTGCACAGAATAAATGTAGAGCGAAAAATAAGGTACTATTAGAAAGTACTAACCTTCCGCTTTGCAGTGATGTAGGTTTCATGATTTCCTTGACTATCACTGGATGGGCAGTGCCATTAGAAGTGAGTGATCTAAAATCACTATTTTTCGCTCACACACCATTACCTTCGCTCACACACCATTACCTTCGCTCATACACCATTACCAAATGCCAACCTCATTCTGCTAATAATACTATAAACATATATGAACACTGCACATACGATAAACACCCACTCTGTGTTCACTGAGGCAGGAAAAAGGCACTGTAATTGCCCGCACTTCACTGCCACATCAGCGGTGTTGTAATCACTATTTTTCGCTCACCCACCATTACCAAATGGCAACCTCATTCTGATAATAATACTATAAACATATATGAACACTGCACATACGATAAACACCCACTCTGTGTTCACTGAGGCAGGTAAAAGGCACTGTAATTGTCCTCACTTCACTGCCACATCAGCGGTGTTGTAATCACTATTTTTCGCTCACACACCATTACCAAATGCCAACCTCATTCTGATAATAATACTATAAACATATATGAACACTGCACATTCGATAAACACCCACTCTGTGTTCACTGAGGCAGGTAAAAGGCACTGTAATTGCCCGCACTTCACTGCCACATCAGCAGTGTTGTCACTCACACAGCTGGACAGATACTGATGCGTGTTTGGTCAGGGGTGGGGTGGGGGGCCCAGGGGGTGGGAGGTGGGGGCCCGGGGGGGGAGGAGGGAGGTGGGGGTCGGCTGGAGTGAAAGAACTTAATAGCTACTCTCCCTTGAAACAATTGGCGCACGGAAAAAACGCGCGGTATTCAAAATATTCACAAACATTCGAGAATGACACCCGCGGTTTGGTCCAGCTTTTGCAATGTCATTCTGGGATGACACCCGCGGTTAAAGGGTTAAAGCAATTGGACGATAGTTGGAGGGTTGGGAGTGGTCACCCTTCTTTGGGACCGGCTGAATGAGAGCAAACTTCCAGCAGGAAGGAAAGGTACAAGTTGACAGACAAAGGCGAAAGAGTTTGCCTAGGCAGGGTGTAAGCACAGAAGCACAGTTCTTGAGAACAACAGGAGGGACCCCATCAGGCCCATATGCCTTGTTAGTACTGAGGCCAGTGATGGCAGAAAATACATCAGCTGAAGAAATTTTAATGTCAGCCATGAGGAAGTCAGAGGGGGGAAGTGATGGAGGAACAGCACCGGAATCGTCTAAGGTGGAATTGGAGGAGAAAGACTGTGTGAAGAGATCTGCTTTATCAGTAGAAGAAATAGCTACAGAACCATCAGAGTAGAAAAGAGGAGGGAAGGATGATGAGGTAAAGTTGTTAGAAAGGTTTTTGGCAAGGTGCCAGAAGGAGCAGGAAGAATTCGAGTTGGAGAGTTGAGAGCATTTAGTACGGAAGAAATTATTTTTAGCAGAGCGAAGAACAGACTTAGCACGATTCCAGGCAGAAACGTAAAGATGATGTGATTCAGTGGTGGGTTGGCTCCGGTACCTCTTGTAGGCCCTCTCCTTGTTGCAGACAGCATTAGAATAAGCGTGATTAAACCAAGACTTTCTTGCGTTAGTCAATGGATATGAGAAAGGTATGTATGCTTCCATGCCCGAGAGAATAACCCCCGTAATGCGCAAGGCACACTCAGATGGCTTCCGGCCATGGAAGCAATAATCATTCCTGGGAAATTAAAAAAAGTACCGCCTGAGGGCCTCCCAGTCCGCGTCTCCAAAATGCCACAGACGACGTTTCCCTGGAGGGTCCAAAGGCCATACTGGAGTGATAGGACAGCTTTCGATTGGGTCTGGCATAAATCTTTAATTTCCAACTGCCCTCTTACGGTTTCTATCCATCTGTCTGTGCCTTCATCTATAGCTTCCTTTCTGGTCGTTCTATAGCCGCTGTTGTAGACAGCCATTGTTCTTCTCCTTGATCTGTCAACACTGGTGTTCCTCAGGGCTCTGTCCTTTCACCAACTCTCTTCCTTTTATTCATCAGTAATTTTCTAAGCTGTACATCTAACCCAATCCACTCATACGCTGATGATTCCACCCTTCACCTTACCATTTGGTTTCCGCAACTTCCATCCCAGCAGTTACTTCAACAAACAAGGGATGAGGCTATGGCACACCTAATGGCTGCCATGGCTTGTATCTCTGACGGAGGTAAAAATAATTTTGTTGTTTTTTATGCATCAAAGATTAAATTTTAACACCCATCAAACCGACAAAATCTTCCACAGGAGTACCCATAAAAGTTTAATAATATCCAGCCCAATCCTGCATCATCCTTGAACATGCTTGGGATTTCATTCACTCGGGATATATCTTGGAAAGATCATATTACCTCTGTGGTAAAATCTGCTTCCAAGAGATTAGGTGTGCTAAGCCGACTCCGTACCTTTTTTTACACCTGCACAGTTGTTGTCTTTATACACGGGATTTATTCGCCTCTGTGTGGAATACAACTCTCATATGTGGGGAGGCTCCCCACATACAGCTCTTCTCAATAGGGTGGAGTCAAAGGCTTTTCATCTCATTAACTCCTCCCCTCTTACCGGCTTTCTTCAACCTCTGTCTCTTCACCGCACTGTTGCCTCTTTATCTCTTTTCTATCACTACTTTAATGGTCACTGCTCCTCTGAACTGTCTGCTTGTATTCCGTCGCCTCTACGACTGGTGCGTAGCACCCGTCTAGCATCAAACTCTCATCCCTTTTCTGTCTCTAATGCATGAGTTAACCGTTACTCACAGTCCTTCATTTATGCAACAGGTCAACTCTGGAACTGTTTCCCTTTGTCTGTATTTCCTACTTGCTATGATCTGGCGTCTTTCAAACGCAGTGTGTCCAGGCATCTCGAAATGAACGGATCTTGAATTTGGCTCTTTTTTGTATTGTGTTTGTATTTTTCTCGGAAGGAACTGTTGTGGGCTCCTAGCCTTTGGTTGCTTTTTCCTCGGTTAAAAAAAAAAAAAGTGACGACGATCTTAAGCCTGTAGTCCACCGGGTTCATGTCCAGATGAGGTTAGACCCACTACACTCTCTCCAGTCGGCTTCCAACGTCGACCAACCTCTTTCCATTTCTCTAATCTCGCCTATAGTCACCAAGCCTCCCATAGTCTCAGGCAAAGTCCGACAACACCCTTACTCCCCCACACTTTCCGACAACCTCCCCAGTCTCCTCCAAAGTCTACCTAGTCCCATTGTCTCCCTCAAATCCTCCAGATCTCACTAGTCCGCATCCCCCCCCCATCTCTCAAACTACCCCAGACTCAACGAGACATTTAACGAGATTCCTCAAACACCAAATTTCCCTTTCTTTTTATATCTCGTTTCCCTTTAAATGTTCTCAAAGAGCTTTTAAAAACTTTTCAGGACCTGCTCTCCTCAGCCATCCACGCCTCACCCTTTTATTTTCAGTTTATCATCGTCCCTGAAACTCGACCATACTTTTTTTTCTCCTAATCTATCATCTCCTTCCCCTTTACCTCCCTCCCTCCTTCTCTCTCTCTCTCCCCCCTTCATCCTATGTTTGCAAGATCGCTAGGAAAAGCTTCACCTTTCATGTGGTGTCTGACCAAAATGTGAGAACAGACAGGAAAAAAAAATAAAATAAAATAAAATAAAGGATCGGTACAATCGCAGTGGTACATTTGCAACAGGCAAAAAGGGGAATGGTGAAGCATAAATATGAAACTACTATAACAGTATTCAGCATTCTTAAAGTCGGTACACCCCCCCCACACACACATATAGATAGATGGATAGATAAATAGATATATAGACAGCGTGCTAGTTCTGTGTGTGTGTGTGTGTGTGTGTGTGTGTGTGTGTGTGTGTGTGTGTGTATATATATATATATATATATATATATATATATATATATATATATATATATATATATATATATATATATATATATATATATATATATATATATATTTAATGTTACGTCCCCACCCCACGCTGCCACAGGCTCCAACAGCAGTAGTTCAGTACAGGAAGGATGTTGCCCAGTGAGTGTTCTTCCTATGGTCAGCCTTCAGGTGTACAACACACAAGATCAGGTGAGGTGAAAATAATCACTGTCGTCTTAAAGTTCACTGTCTTTATTTTCCAAATGGTAACACCTAATGCCTTCCAACTTCATTTCACTATTCTCACAAGCACTGGAGCTATAAACATTTTACTAACTGCAATTACATTTGATGTTTGACAACACTTCACAGTTACTACACTTAATGCTTGACAACACTTCATTTTTTTCTTAAGTACTGATGATATACAAACTTCAATTACACGTCACTGTTTGCCAATGTTTTCACAAGTACCAAAAATAATCTTCACTAACTGTAATTACACTAATGCTTGCCAGCAACACTTCACAAGCTTCACTAACGACACTACAGTACACTCAAACTGACCTGAAAACCAGCTAAACTTGAAATAGTTTCTACCCCATCCTTATATAAACTTGTACTGTTCGAAAATCATCTACTTCTTCACAATTCTGAAATGTGCTTGTCTTGCATCAGCCCCTAGGAACAACAGCTACCAACTAGGAGACATCAAAACATGCCAGAGTTTTCTTACATAACACTGAATCATTTACCATACGAATTTAAACTAAATCATTTAACAAGCAATCACTTAAATAAAACATTACTGAGAAAAAGAGTACAAAAATTAGTGCATAACTTACAAAAACTACACTCACAAACAGCAGGCTAACTGGCAATCTGACTCGTACCGGAACCACTGTAATTGTCGGGAAACATCAAGACATCTCGGCACCTAACTGGCACATCTCGCTTCTTAACACTACCCCCTCCCTAGTACTTTGTCGTCCCAACAAAATTACACAGTAGCCAATACTGTATACAAACACAAACTTAAATCTTAATGGAACATCTAACTAAACACAAAATAATCCTTCAACTTATCAGGTCTTCTTCTATGCCGCCTCTGACGATGTCCTTGCTCCTTGACACAGTCCACTCCTCCAAGAAGGTCTTGGTCCTCTTCTTGATTCACTTCTTCTCTTGGGGAACTGTCACCATCCTCATGCACTTCAGCTCCTTGGTCCTCCTCAACATCCTCAGCTGTGAGTGAATACAATTCCTCGGAGACGTCCCAGCTGAACTGTTCTAGCCCATGGTACTGCCACAGATGGTTCACATGTACCACCTTTGGGAGAGATTTCCTGCCTCCCCGAATCCGATATGTTACGTCTGATAGGTGGTCCAACACAGCGTAAGGCCTGGCCCATGGGCTCTGCAGCTTCGGTGACTGTCCCTTCTTTTGCTGAGGATTGCTTAACCAGACTTGGTCATCATCCTTGAAGCTCACTTCACTTGCCTTGGAATCATACTTGCACTTCGTCACATCTCCTGAAAACCTGAGGGCTCCTCACATTTGATGGTTTGCCTCAACCAGCTCTCCTGAAAGTGCTTCACATAGCAGTTGTAGTCTGTAGGCAGCTCTTAATCAGATGGTCTTCCCATTAACAAGTCAATAGGTAAACGTAACTCGTGGCCCAACATCAGTTTTGCAGGTGTGTAGCTGGTAGACTCATGGGATGCAGACTGATAAGCCATCAACAACGCAAGTAATTTCTGGTCCCATCCTGTTTGTCCCTCTATGCAGTACTTGGCCAGTTCCTGTCCCAGGGTTCAGTTGAATTTCTCCATCATCCCTTCTGACTGTGGCCTTAGTGTGGTCGTCCTAGTCTTCTTGATCCCCAGTACCTTGCAGCAATCAGGGAACACAGCAGACTTGAAGTTTCTACCCTGATCTGAATGTAGCTCTTGTGACATCCCAAAACGACAGAAGAACTGGTCAACCAACACCTGAGCAACAGTCGCAGCCTCTTGATCAGGGATTGCATAGGCTTCTGGCCACTTTGTGAAGTAGTCCATGGCGACATATATATACCGGTTTCCTCTGTCAGTGAGTGGCAAAGGTCCAGGAATGTCTACCGCAACTCTATCCATCGGTGCACCCACTTGGTACAGCTGGAGAGGGGCGCAACCATGTTTCTAGGGTTCCTTCTTCGCACAGCACACATCACAGGCTCGACACCACTCTTCAACATCCTGATGCATGCCAGTCCAGTAGAACCTCTGTTGCAGCCGGCTTAGAGTTTTCTTCACTCACAGGTGCCCACTAGTGATCTGGTTATGAGACTCATCCAAGATCTTGGACCTCATCTTCTTCGGAGCCACCAGTTGCCAATACTTGCTGAGGCCATCAGGTGTCTCCCACTGACACACCAGTAGTCCATTGTCCAAGCAAAGAAGGTCCCACTGACTCCAGTAGCTCTTGGTCGCAGGGCTTAACCTGGAAACTTCTTCCTAAGATGGTCACACTGTACTCTGCTGCAGCCACTCTAGCACTGGTTGTAAATCTGCATCCTCCATCTGCATCCTTTTCAGGTCTTCATCTGATGCTGGCCCTGTCACAACAGTATGGTAGCATTTCTTCCTATGATTCCCATTCTTACTACACTGCATGTCGTCTGTTCTTCCGTCTTCATGGACTCTATTCATCAAGGTACTCCTGCATTTCCTCAGTGGTGGGACTTCTTGGAAAAAACTGGCTGGTTGTTGCCTCTCGTCATCAGCCTTCACCAGGGACTGATAGACTGATAACTGTTCCTCTCCATCACTGACATCTGGCCCAGAATTTCCATTGCAGCACCCTTAAGGCTAGTGGCAAGCTGCACTGCCCTCCGTGTATCATCCCAACCACTCTGATCCGCAAGTAACTCGAACTGTGCACGGTAAGCTTTCCAAGATACTCTACCATGAAACTCCTGAGGTTTCCTTTTAATTGGACACCCATTATTGCCATGCACTTCATTGGTTTGGGGCCTAGAAATTGGGGCATCATAATTAACGCCAGGACTTAAATCTCCTACATTGTGATTATTCAACCCTGTAATGCTACCTTTAGAAGCCTGGGATTTGTCAAGATTCACCATACTCTGTCCACTCCTTTCATATGCTCCCTGTTCACTAACCTGAGGCTCAGCAGTGTAATATTTCTTTACAGCCTTAGTTTTCTTACTAGTTATCTTAACATGGTCGACTACATGCTTTAGTTGGCTATCTACATGCTGTCTGCTTTCTGTCACAATTCCTTCACTAATCTTCAGCTGGTTGTCCACATGCTATTTGCACGCCATCACTATTTCCTCATTAATTGTCTTCAACTGGTCATCTACATGCTGTTTACACTCCATCACATATTTGCTTACCTCATACTTCTGCTGTTCTAGCTTAGCATCTACTTCCTCCTTAAGCTGTTGCTGTTCTTCCTTCATTTCCCCCATGAATGCATTCAGCTGTCCTTCCACCCTCAGTTGTACTTCCCTATGTTGCTCCTGTAATACCTCTTGAAGTTGTTCATATTGTTCTTTTTGTTCTTCATGTTGTGCCTCTAGTTGTTCCCTCTGTGCTTGCAATTGGACACTTGGTGCTTGTAATTGTTCTTTGAGTTCATTCATCTCTGCCTGTAATTGTTCTTTGAGTTCTTTCCTGAGGTCATTCTGTCCTTCATTCTGTGCCTGTATATGTGCTTGTAACAGTTCTTTAAATTCGTTTCTGAGCTCTTAATTTTGTGTCTATATTAGCTTCACGATTGTCGCCAGGGAAATTTCCTCCTCCTGCCCAGCTTGAGACCTTGTCCTCACACCTTCTGCTTCCATGACGAAGGTTAAACTCACTGCAGCACTGAAATTATCCCACTCCTGACACCAGTGTTATGTCCTCACACTGCCACAGGCTCCAACAGATGTTCAGTACAGGAACCACGTTACCCAGTGAGTTGTTCTTCCTATGGTCAGGCTTCAGGTGTACAGCACACAAGATCAGCTGAGGCAAAAATAAACACTGGCTTCTTAAAGTTCACAGTCTTTATTTTACAAATGGTAACACCTAATGCCTTCCAACTTCACTTCACTCTTCTCACAAGCACTGGAGCTATACACACTTTAATTGCAATTACACTTAATGCTTGGCAACACTTCACTGTTTTCTCAAGTACCAATGATATACAAACTTCAATAACACGTCACTGTTTGTCACTGTTTTCACAAGTACCAAATATAATCTTCACTAACTGTAATTACACTAATGCTTGCCAGCAACACTTCACAAATTTCACTAACAGCACTGCACTACACTCAAACTGAACTGAAAACAAACTGAATTTCACTCAGACTGACCTGAAAACCAACTGAACTTCACTCAGAGCTGAAAACCAACTAAACATGAAATAGTCTCTACCCCATTCTTATATAAACTTGTATTGTTTGAGAATCATGTACTTCTCCACTAATCTGGAAGCAACAATTTACACCAACTAGGAGACATCAAAACATGCCATAGTTTTCTTACATAACTCTCTAAATTATTTATCATAGAAATTAAACTACATAATTTAACAAGCAATCACTTAAATAAAACATTATTGAGAGAGAGAGCACAAAAATTAATGCATAAATTACGAAATGACTACGCTCACAAACAGCAGGCTAACAGGCTAACTGGCAACTCTGACTCGTACCGAAACCACTGTAAACATCGGGAAATGTCCAGACGTCTCGGCACCTAACTGCCAAATCTCGCTTCTTCACACTATCTATCTATCTATTTATTTATTTATTTATTTATCTATCTATCTATCTATCTATCTATCTATATCTATATCTATATCTATCTATCTATCTATCTATCTATCTATATCTATATCTATCTATCTATATCTATCTATCTATCTATCTATATCTATCTATCTATATATATATACTGTATATATATATATATATATATATATGTCACGAATCAATTCGCGACATTTCCTTTTTGTGAGAAGCCACGAACTATTAGTGGAAAACTCACTGTGTATCGCTCAGTTAACCGTTTCTCTCTCCATTTCGGGGTATACTTTTCAAATAATTCGTCACTTTCAAAAGTGACCGATTTAATGCACGTCACTAAGTGCGCTACTGAGCGATACAATTGTTTCTTTATCGTTCGCCTCTGCTTGCATAAACCGTTAGCCACGCCTTCTTCCGGTGGCTCGTGCTTCCTGCCCATACATTATTTGAATTGAGTCTTGTGTTTGCTGTGACGGAGAAAGGGTCTGTGCTCAGAAGTGGAGAGGTCAGCTAGCACCCCAAGCTCCATTAGTACAGTTAATCCCAGTACTCCCACCCCACTCCTCGGGTGATACATAGTATTCATCGACTGGTATTTCCTTTGTGTATTTTGTAGTTTTAAGAGCTTAGTTAAGGTGTTTTTCCTAGGCGTAAGTATTTAGCTTCTGTGTGAGTGAGCGAGTGCGTCTCATTGATTTGATTTGAGTTGTAACGTTAAATTTATTTGTTGTGATTAATAAATTTAACAGTTCCTTTCTTGAGCTTAATGTAAACTCTTGTTTCATTTCTCCATAATTAAGCTTATTTCCCATATAGCTCCTAGCTTGCATACACGTTTTGCTTTCATAACTGGTACTTAGACCAGTCTTGTATTAACTTAAAATCCGTTGTGCCAGGAGTTAATGCATCAGCAAGAACCTGATGTTATTATTATTAGTATTAGTTATTTATTGTCAGGGGTGATGTAACTTTCTCCAGAGGCTAACAGTACAGTACTTCAGCAATTGTGAGTAATTAGTCTCTGCTGTGTACTGTTGAGAAAGTTTATAAATTCTCGTTCTTAGAGAATCGTGCACAAGCCAGCGTAAAGTAATCGTTGCTTGATGTAGCAAGACAATCATTGTCTCTGCTCTTCAATATTATTGAATAATATTATCAATTAAATAATATTTAAAACAATTATATCAAAATTACCGTGATAATATAAAAACCCCGTGACAATTGGCGACCTCATTCCAGGATATTAACTCCTAGCTCTAAAGCTATTCATGAGATAGTGCTCACTCATTCATATTTAGGTATTTATCATTAAAGTTTATAGGCACAAGCTTACTGGTGTTTACCCTTAATTTAGCAAGTGAATTTTGCTTTATTAATCAATAGAATACTTAACTCTAGTTTATTTTTGGTAACGCCAGACAATTTTATTCGCTTCTGGGAAGTCGCCGTACCATTGTGTTTATTATTGAGTCTTCCCAGTCATTTACATTTTTTATTTATTCTTTGCCAGTTAACTGGATAAGACTGGTCACCACTAGCTTGTGTCTGTATTCTTTACTTGTGTTTATTAGTATTCGTCGCTAAGCAGTCAGTACTCAATTTCGGTTTGCTTAATAAATTAGCGCCATGGCTACTACTGTATTTTTACAGGAAGCCAAAGATATGGGTCTTTCGGACCCAACCGAAATTAAAGAGTATATACTCTCACGGCATAATCAGGAGCAGCAGCGCGAGAATGATGCTCGTGAAGAGCGTAGGATTCAGCGCGAATACGAGCGAGAACAGCGTGAGGAACGTGAAAGAGAGCGTGCATATGAACAAGAGCAGCGTGAGAAAGAGCGCGAATACGAGCGGGAACAACGAGAACACGAACGTGCCGAGCGAGAAGCACGAGAAAAACATGAACTTGAAGTGCTGAAGCTCAAGCGAGATTCCTTGGCTTCAGACACGTCTGGTGCAGTTGGTCAAAGCTCCACGAGCGTTCTCCCTGCACATGTCCTGGCGACCCCACGCATCAAGCTTCCTTCATACAAGGAAAGCGAGCGAATCGAGCCGTACATAGCTCGTTTTGAGGACATGGCAGACTTATATCAACTGGATGAGGCAGCTAAGCGGATTCAATTTCTTAGTTTATTTGAGGGCCCTGCCCTCGATATTCTCCACAGAATTCGTGGAGACAATCTCACATATGAGATGATGAAAGCTGCACTCATTAAGGCGTATGGTCTCACAGTAGACGACGCCAAAGTTCAGTTCATGCGAGCTCGTCTCCAAGACAAGGAGACAGCTGTTCAGTTCCTTGATCGTCTCACAGCTTACTTAAATGAGTGGATGGAGAAAGATGAAACTCCTTCCACGCGTGAGGGGATAATTGACCTTATGCTGCGTACACAGCTAGAGAGGTCGTGGCCTGCTGAGCTCATAGCACAGCTTAAGATCTGCCAGGTGAAAGATGCCAGCCAAATGGCAGAGAAGGCTGACGCATTCTTTACTGCATACGGGTATCAAGCTCGTAAGCAAAACACCTGGAGCAGAAAAGATACTGCCAAGTCTGGGAAGCCGTCTCAGACTGAATCCCAGCACCAAGGCCATTCTCAGAATAATGGCCAAGGTCCAAAACAGCAGTGGAAGGACCAGGGGCAAAACACTCAGAAACCTGAGTGGAAGAGGTACAACAAGTACCCTAACCAGCAGCAGTATCAGCCACGCAACCGACCGTCGGGACAAACTTTTTCACCACCAGCTCAAAAGAGGCAGGAAGCGAATGCAGCCTTCATTCCTCAGCAGCAGCCTGGTGGTCACGTCCCTACCAGTGTGGGTACTTCCCCACAGTTCACTAGTCCCACAGTGACAGTGAACCTCCCTCCACAGATGGCCAATGTTCCATCTTCCCAATATAACCCTCAAGGCACAATGTTTGCCACATCAATTCAGCAACCTCATGAGTGGCTAGCTGCTTCCTCCACAGGCCCTCCCACAGGTGACAGTACCTTCCTTGTTCAGCCAGGGTTTGTGGGAGGCATTCCTGTGAAGGTCCTGAGAGACAATGGTTCCTCAGGTTGCTCTGTTAAGCAGAGTTTAGTTCGGCCTGAGCAGTATACAGGTCGACAGATCCATGCAAAGCTTATTGATGGATCAGTGAGATTGTTCCCTGAGGCATGTATCCAGGTGGCATCTCCATTTTATACTGGTACGACACTTGCAGTTGTCATGCCAGAGCCTCTATTTGACTGTATAGTAGGCAATATTAATGGAGTCAAGGATAGTTGCTCCGATGACGCTACTCAGACTTCGGCTGCTGCGGTAACACGAGCCATGACTGAGGCTCCAGACTGTGTCACCCCAGTGATCATTGAATCGCCGCAAGATCTGATGTGTAGTCAACTTGTTGTACAAGAACAACATTCTGACCCGACACTTGCTACCGTGCGGAACAAACAAAAGGGTCGAGTGATAAAGTATTCACGGGGAGGTCGAGCCAAGTTCCTTCGTAAACAAGGACGGCTCTACCGTGAGTCACGAACACCCGAGGGCGAGGTTCGACTGCAGTTTGTCGTTCCCGCCAAGTACCGCCTAGCAGTGTTACAATGGGGTCATTGTTCAGTCTCAGGAGGTCACATGGGCAAAAGGAAGACCCAGGGCCGTATCCGAGCTGACTTTTTCTGGCCAGGGATGGGACGGGACATAAATAGTTTTGTCCGTTCCTGCAGTGTGTGTCAAAGTAACACCACTAATCAGGGTCATGTCCTTCCTGTGCCATTCATAACCACACCTGTAATCTCTGAGTCAGTTGAGAGACAGGGTAGTGGTGAAGTGGGTGCAGGCCTGACGTCTCGCCCATTGGCCCCACAGGACACATTATGTCCAGGGCCTGTACATACATGTTATGTACCGTAAGTTAAGGGGGAAGTTGAGAGGCGACTTGAGGCTATGGAAGACCCAAGTTTGCATAAGGATTCTCAGCTTCCCGGTACTAATATATGTACCGTAGGTTAAGGGGAAGTTGAGAGGCGACTTGAGGCTATGGAAGACCCAAGTTTGCATAAGGATTCTCAGCTTCCCGGTACTAATAGAAGTACTGTAGGTTAAGGGGGAAGTTCGAGAGAGAACTCCGCAGTGGCGACTTGAGGCTATGGAAGACCCAAGTTTGCATAAGGATTCTCAGCTTCCCGGTACTAATAGAAGTACTGTAGGTTAAGGGGGAAGTTCGAGAGAGAACTCCGCAGTGGCGACTTGAGGCTATGGAAGACCCAAGTTTGCACAAGGATTCTCAGCTTCCCGTTACTAATATAAGTATTGTAGGTTAAGGGGGAAGTTCGAGACAGAACTCCGCAGAGGCGACTTGAGGCTATGGAAGACCCAAGTTTGCACAAGGATTCTCAGCTTTCCAATACTAATATAAGTATCGTAGGTTAAAGGGGAAGTTCGAGAGAGAACTCCGCAGAGGCGACTTGAGGCTATGGAAGACCCAAGTTTGCACAAGGATTCTCAGCTTCCCAATACTAATATAAGTATTGTAGGTTAAGGGGGAAGTTCGAGAGAGAACTCCGCAGAGGCGACTTGAGGCTATGGAAGACCCAAGTTTGCACAAGGATTCTCAGCTTTCCAATACTAATATAAGTATCGTAGGTTAAAGGGGAAGTTCGAGAGAGAACTCCGCAGAGGCGACTTGAGGCTATGGAAGACCCAAGTTTGCACAAGGATTCTCAGCTTCCCAATACTAATATAAGTATTGTAGGTTAAGGGGATTTTCGAGAGAGAACTCCGCAGAGGCGACTTGAGGCTATGGAAGACCCAAGTTTGCACAAGGATTCTCAGCTTTCCGGTACTAATATAAGTATTGTATTGTAGGTTAAGGGGGAAGAGAGAACTCCGCAGAGGCGACTTGAGGCTATGGAAGACCCAAGTTTGCACAAGGATTCTCAGCTTCCCGATATTAATATAAGTACTGTAGGTTAAGGCACAGGTTGAGGACCCGTGTGTGGTTCGAGGCTATGGAAGACCCGAGTTTGCACAGGGATTCTCAACTTGCCGACCATAATTGTGTGCTATAATTAATGGCGACCTCGAATGTACGTCGTAGCACTGACTGCTAGGCAGAGAGTAATTGTAACATAATAAAATTTTGTCCCATTGACACTTTTGATGCTCCACCTCAATTGGTTTTGCAGGTTCAGCAATGGGTGTAGCAGTTTTGCTGTGCGGGCCAGCTGATCGTCTGCCGCACGCTGCCGCCTCTTCTCCTCTGCCTTCGTCGTCGCCATATTATTTACTGTGTCATTTTACACGTAGGTACAGTTACACTACAACTGTCACACCTACACCGCGTATTACATACACCACGCTACACAACAATTAGTTGTCAGTGTAAATGTAGCGAATTTTCGCTCAGTTTGACCTGAGTACAGGATTTTCACCGTCGTCACGGAGTTTTTCCCTCAAGCTTGCTTCTATTAACGTAAATACGAGGTTTTTTTTCGCTCACTGACGACTGCGACTTTCTCCTGTAGCAGGATAGCACACACACCACAGTGTGAATCTTGTGTGACTGAGTTAGGATTTATATGTATGTATATTGAAATCTTTCTTCTGAAGGAAGAAAGATTTAATTTTCATGGGGCGTAATGTCACGAATCAATTCGCGACATTTCCTTTTTGTGAGAAGCCACGAACTATTAGTGGAAAACTCACTGTGTATCGCTCAGTTAACCGTTTCTCTCTCCATTTCGGGGTATACTTTTCAAATAATTCGTCACTTTCAAAAGTGACCGATTTAATGCACGTCACTAAGTGCGCTACTGAGCGATACAATTGTTTCTTTATCGTTCGCCTCTGCTTGCATAAACCGTTAGCCACGCCTTCTTCCGGTGGCTCGTGCTTCCTGCCCATACATTATTTGAATTGAGTCTTGTGTTTGCTGTGACGGAGAAAGGGTCTGTGCTCAGAAGTGGAGAGGTCAGCTAGCACCCCAAGCTCCATTAGTACAGTTAATCCCAGTACTCCCACCCCACTCCTCGGGTGATACATAGTATTCATCGACTGGCATTTCCTTTGTGTATTTTGTAGTTTTAAGAGCTTAGTTAAGGTGTTTTTCCTAGGCGTAAGTATTTAGCTTCTGTGTGAGTGAGCGAGTGCGTCTCATTGATTTGATTTGAGTTGTAACGTTAAATTTATTTGTTGTGATTAATAAATTTAACAGTTCCTTTCTTGAGCTTAATGTAAACTCTTGTTTCATTTCTCCATAATTAAGCTTATTTCCCATATAGCTCCTAGCTTGCATACACGTTTTGCTTTCATAACTGGTACTTAGACCAGTCTTGTATTAACTTAAAATCCGTTGTGCCAGGAGTTAATGCATCAGCAAGAACCTGATGTTATTATTATTAGTATTAGTTATTTATTGTCAGGGGTGATGTAACTTTCTCCAGAGGCTAACAGTACAGTACTTCAGCAATTGTGAGTAATTAGTCTCTGCTGTGTACTGTTGAGAAAGTTTATAAATTCTCGTTCTTAGAGAATCGTGCACAAGCCAGCGTAAAGTAATCGTTGCTTGATGTAGCAAGACAATCATTGTCTCTGCTCTTCAATATTATTGAATAATATTATCAATTAAATAATATTTAAAACAATTATATCAAAATTACCGTGATAATATAAAAACCCCGTGACAATATATATATATATATATATATATATATATATATATATATACATAGGCTGCTTCCCCCAAGGAAAGGGAGGTAACCGAGACAGAACGACACTCTCCCAATTTAACCATCCATTCAAACACATTCATTCACATCTTAGCCCCAAAGGGGAGAAGGGACAGATCCTCACCGCACGACACTGCACAGTTGTCAACTGCGCAGTGCAATCAGTGATATCTACAGCAGGGCCCGGCAGCATAGCTGGTTTACCCCTGCCACATCATAATAGACCCATCCCCTTACCCGCACCTGACCTGACTAGCTGATCAGATCAAATGCGGATGAATATCCCCTCAGGGCTGCGTCATCATTTATTCAATCACAATTTCTCTCCATGTATTTTTGTCACGCACAGCCACTCTTCCTTGCTCAACAGACATCCCTCTCGCATCCAGCGCTCTCTTCACACTGTCCATCCATCCTATTCGTGGTCTCCCTCTCAGCCTTACACCTCTCACATTAGATCTAGTTATCTTTTTCATCAATCGCTCATTTTCCATTCTCTCCATATGCCCAAACCATCGCAACACCCTCTGCTCAACTATACCAGCTATCTCCCGAACAACTCCAGTTCTCCTTCGCACTTCATTTCGTACTCGATCCATACGCGTCACTCCACACATACAGTATTCCTCAGACACCTCATCTCCATTACATTAAACTTTTCCTCTCTGCTACACCCATATTCCATGTTTCAGTCCCATATAACGCAGTCGGTACCACAACACCCTCATACAGCCTTTTTACATCCATTCTAAGCGAACGACATCTAAACACTTTTTTCATTCATCCCAGCACCTTACCTTCTCAAGCAACTCACCTTTCAAAACTATATTCATTCCCCTACCATATATATATATATATATATATATATATATATATATATATATATATATATATATATATATATACATAAATATATATATAAATATACATACATATATAGATAGATAGATAGATAGATATCGATATAGATATATATACAAAATTAAGTCAAGCTGTGCATGTTTGTGTCTGTGCTATTGTTGTGTTCTTTCACGAAAACTGCAATAGACTTCGACCTAATTTGATGTGCAAAAGGCCAGGGTGCGTACAGGAAGGGACAGATAAACACCAAATAAAAATTCAGGCGATCGCACTTGACGCTACTGCGTAAAAATGTCGGATATCTCTGCACGCGAAACACAAATTCATTTTATCTTCTCTCTGGTTAGAACTGATGAGTGTTGGCAAAATAACAATATGGAAGTAAAGATAATGATATCTGCAAACTCTGAGTGATGGAAAAGTTATTTGTCTGTCCAGCAAATTTTTTAGAAGCTCTGGTTTATAAAGCTTTCTCTCTCTCTCTCTCTCTCTCTCTCTCCAATATATATATATATATATATATATATATATATATATATATATATATATAAATATATATATATATATATATACTGCAAGACCGGCCTGTTCTTACCGAAGCAGAGACAATACAGCCAATGTATCTCTACCCAGTGGCTTAGGCTGTCTGGTAGAGACTGTAGGCAGGGTGAGAAGTGCTTGTGAGTGTGATTGTAGCGGCTTTGGATGTATTTTTAGTCTGTGAACCAAGTGTAATCATCCTGGCTTAACTGACTGGGTGCAAGTATACTAATGTGCGACACTGCTTCAACCACAGCACTCCTTATGTCCGCCAAAGGAATCAGTGGCTCAGTGAACGCTTCCCAAACTTTTTACAACTCTGGTGGGAGGCGAACCCGCGTCCAAGACGCACACAGTACCACTGTACCACAGAGGCCTATATATATATATATATATATATATATATATATATATATAGATACCTAGGCTGCTTCCCCCAAGGAAAGGGAGGTAGCCGAGACAGGACGACTCACTCTCCATTTACTCATCCATTCAAACACATTCATTCGCATCTTAGCCCCAAAGGGGAGAACGGACAGATCCTCACCGCATCATATATATATATATATACAGTATTTCCTCATTTTTCACGGTTTGGCAGTTCCGCCAAAACCTCGCGAAGTGTGAAACATCGAAGTGTGAAGTTAAGAATCAGTGGGAAAAATAGAGGAGTGTTCTGGTGGGACGTGTGTACCAACCCTATCAGAAAGTACTATAACAGCAAATAGGCCCTACCCAAAATTGAATGAAGAGTGTTTACTAGTGCTAGAACAGCATAACACAATAAACATGTACCTGAAATATACATTAAAACTGTTATAAAGAGCTGCAACACCAAAAATCCTTACCAGAACTAAAGTGAAGACTGGCTTGAGTGGCAGAAAAAGGTGTGTTGAGGGTGGATGGGCTAGTTCCGGATGTCACTAACTAAGGAAAAACTGCCACTTTTCATCAGATTATTTAAATTTCAACACCAAAGTAGGTCAATTAAACCCCGGTCATTTTATGTGCCCTCTTGGTCACTAAAAGGAAGGGAGAAATTATGACAATATTTTACTCACTGCTACAAGGACAAAATTGATAGGCTGAGTCTACCATCTCTGTATTGGGATTTTTTTCTTCCTTGCTTAATATCGATAAGTTTTATTTTACATCCATTTCATGTATTTGTCCATCAAAAAAAAAAAAATAATAAAATAAAATAAAATAAAATAGTGTTACGAGAAACATGTAACAATTCTTCTTTAAGAAATAGTAGCACGGCACGGCTGAAGATCGTACGTTACGATCATAAACAATAATAAACTCACTTGTGTCTACTGCCCCACTGGACCTGCTGTATAAAGATCACGGAAAACCATTGCATAGAAAACTGGACAGTTTCTAGACTGAGCATCGGTATGCGCCATCTGCTGAGTGTCGGCTGCTGAGGAAACTAGCAAAGTGTGATACAACTCAGAAGCTTTCTTCTAGCACGAAAAACAAGGCATCGAAGTAAAATGCATCGAAATACGAGGAAATGCTGTATAAGTTGGCCAAGAAGAAAGTGCAACCAAATATGCTGGTGTGTGGCGATATCTGGCAGCTGCTCCGTAGTAAACACTCGTAATTTTTTCAATGGATCACTCAGAATCTACAACTTTTGTAAGGATGCACGTGATTGGCTGAAGCGTTCAGTATCGGAACAAATGTTTCGTTCCTTATTTATTACTGAATATTAACTACGTGACAAGAAGTAATGTATACAGATGATGACTATATACTAAATAAGCAAGCTGTAATTACGGTTATAGTAAGAATAACACGTAGCAATGAGTACCGATTAACTTATGGTATTGTGTTAGCATTGAGAAAGGTGTTTCAGGGGTTAGTTTCGAATGATTTTGACCTATGAAGCAGCGGAACCTGTCCGAGGCACATTGTCTAATTGGTGTCGGTATCTATCGAGATGCAAAGTTTCCTTACGAAATGGGCTAATATGGGACGTTATGTAATTACACACGCTCTGAAAATTAGTGTAATATATAGTATAAGTGATATAAGATTGGCCATTCCAGTTCAACATAACAAGCAATCATATTTTGTAAATCGTTTATGCAAGTCTTATAATATTCCCCCAGTACGATGTCATTTATAATTAATTCATTTTGGCTACAGAAAGTTAAATTTGAATAAGAAAGAATCATTGCCTGCTCAGCTAAAGAACTTACCTTAACTATTCCCCCTAGTATCATGATTCATAACCAAATACTTGATGCAGTTTAACTACTGACAGCAGCGAGTGTCCACACTATGAATCTGGTAGCACGCCACTTGTAGTGCTCCATCCATGAGTAGGGGTCTCAACCCTGGGTAAATTACCCCCAGCGCAGTCATTGCAGTCATTCTGCATTTAAACACATTTTTCGTTATATATACGCTACGTCCATTGTCTACATAAACGAAGGAATTGTTTGTGTATATCATGGCCAATGACCCAAAAGTATTTGGAATATAAAAAACAGCTTAGGTAGGCTGCAATGCTCTAGTATGTCAACCAGGGATCAAACTCGCTACACTAAACCCGCAGCCATGCACCCTTCCTCCATTTCCCATGTCAGTGCACCTCGCCACATCACCATCAGTTCGACAACAGATATAACTGACCACCTTGCATATTGTGATGTTCGTGTAGAAACTATAAACTCCTATTAAATGTTTGGATTTCGATATGATTCAGTGTTGTTTGCTTTAATTTCACTGGATGTCTACTGTGAGGAGATTGCTCCAGTCGAATTGGAGGGGCCTAAAAGCCACACTTGGCATACCTCTTCACACCACACGTTGTTCCCATGAATCCTTCCTCCCTTCTCATCTCGCTATGGTGTGGAAAGTAGGGATACCTTTAACAATTAGATATCCTCATGCCTGTCATTGCATCCATATGTATTGCTGCCGGGCATCAGTGATGTGGGGGTGGCTCTAATGAATGAGGGTGAGATTTGGAAGCTTCCGGTGTTGCTGTTTGCTGATGATACAGTACTGTTGAGTGAAGATGAATGGGAGTTTCAAGGTTTGGTGAATGAATTTGGGACAGTGTGTAGGAGGAGGAATCTGAAAGTTAATGTAAACAAAAGTAAAGTTATGGTGTTTGAGAGGAATGATGTCACAGAGTGTACAGTGAGGTTGGATGGTGAGGATATGGAGAATGTGAGTGCATTCAAGTACTTGGGTAGTGTGATGAGTAAGGATGGAACTTTGGGGGATGAAGTGCGTGAAAGGGTACAGCAGGGAAGGAAGGTTGTTGGTTCACTGAAAGCAGTGATGAGAAATAGGGAGGTGAGTATGGAAGTTAAGAAGTCACTGCATGATAGTATTGTGATCCCTACCCTGACGTATGGAAGCGAGGCATGGACCTTGCAAGAATGGAACAAGACAAGAGTGAGAGCAGTGGAAATGAGTTACTTGAGAGGAGCATGTGGAGTGACGTGGAGGGACAGGTTGACGAATGAAGAAGTGAAGGAACGCTGTGGGGTGGATGTGGATGTGGTTGAGAAGATTAGGAGAAATACACTGAGGTGGTTTGGACATGTGAAGAGAATGGAGAATGAAAGACTGACTGAGAGGGTGTATGTGGGTGAGGTGGAGGGAGGGAGAGGGAGAGGTAGACCGAGGATGAGGTGGAGGGATGGAGTTGAGAGGTATATGAGGGAGGGAGGGGTGAGTTGGGGGGAGGGTAGTCAAATGGTGGGTGACAGAGCGACTTGGAGGCGTTTTGTCTGCGGCCACCCTTTGCGGGATTAGGGCGTCGGGCTATAGATAGATAGATAGATAGATAGATCACTTATTTCTATGCGGTTCACGATACAGTAACTATTTTATGAAAAGGAGGGTAGGAATATCTAGGTTAGAAAACCGTGAAATGACGAAATAGAGACGACTGACATTTTCGGCATTTAACCTTACATTATACCGACACATATATGCTGCGTACTGTTAATTATACGAGGCTAGCTAAACTGATATCATCAGATAGGAGTTTGTGCTTAGTAATACTCTGACCGAGAATATCTCAGAGCTCTATCAGACACTAACACGTTCACCAGTAACGATTGGACTATATTCAAATATGTGAGATGAAAATCTTTGGAAACTAAAAGTGCTTTAATATCAGTTCATAATCACAGTAGTTGGCATCATAGCACACAGGAAGAGTCTAGCGGTAGCAGAATGGTTTCGTATAATGGTCTAAACAGTGAAAGGCAAGTATTTTACCATGCATGAAAACCATTGAATATAATCCAATCTGTATTGTGTGTCAGTAATACTGATTAATGAAAGTATTTAATTAAATTATCATTAATATGTTGGTCTTGAATAGATAGGGAGGTTGAATCAATAGATGAGATAATAATAGCGTGCTGCCATGAAGTGTCATGCATTGTCTCACATCATAAAATTGTGATCCGAGATCCATAAATCTCTCCCACACCGTCATTGCGCGTCGTGGCAGCAAGTAGAGAACAACGTCAAGGTGACAAACATGCCCTGCGAGGAAGGATAATGGGAAAGAGAAAGAGTGGCCTATCAACCTGCAATATAGCAGAGGAACTTGTCATCCATCACACCACTGTGTATCGCAGGCTCAAGAGGTGGGAGGCGGAAGGGAACCTGAGAGATCACCCTAAACCTGGACGGGTGAGATAAAACACGGCTTAAGAGGATCAGCCTATGAGAGTATTTTGAAACCCATCCATTCAGCAAAGCGGTGGCAGCTAGAGAACAGTTGCAGCTGGATGTGTCTTCGGAGACTATACAGTACAGCAGACGATTGAACACTAGCGATTAAACCCAAGTTAACGGAGCATCATCGGGAATTCTGGCTCCAGTTTGCCCAGCGTTATATGGAGGAAGGCTTGGACCACTGGGGGAGAGTAGTTTTCTCTGATGAGAAAACATTCAGCTCCACATCTCATGGGAAACTTCATTGTCGGAGGAGAGACAATACGAGGTAATATATATATATATATATATATATATATATATATATATATATATATATATATATATATATATATATACAAGTGTGAACATACGAAATAAAAACCAAAGCATGTCTTTATACATTATATAACATGTCTTCTAGGTATGATGAGAACATCTATCAGGTAGCTCGTAGAGGTCATGTGACTTGCAACGTGTGGGGATGGATTTTCCTGTAAGGTGTTGGACAGGTCACACTGACAGAGGATAGGTTCACTTCAGGTAAGTATTTGGAGATACTTGAGGAAGTGATGATGTCCCCTGTCCGCTCTTACGCCCTTCTATATCCAGAGACCATTATCTCCATACAGGACAACAGCCCTGTTCACACAGCTAGGGTAGTGAAACGGTGGTTTGACGAACAGTGCCACATTGATCTACTCCGGCTTAGCAACAGCCCTGACCTGAATCCTATAGAAAACGTGCGGGCTAACATTGTGAATACTTGGGAGCCAGCACAGGAAAGAACGCCAGAGCAACTCATGCAACACATCACATCGGAATGGCTAGTCTTGAGGGGGAAACAGACTCTCATTCACAGCCATGTGGCTTCCGTCACAGAGCGCCTCCACAGTGTAATCGTGAAGACTGGTGGTTGGAAAAAGTACTGAACTGTCCAGCAATATTGCTTCTTGCAACACTTCCTTGTCATGCCTTTTATGGAGCATTTTAATAACTCTCATGCATGTTGATATTTTTATTTCCCTACTAATGTTAGTAAATAAAAATTAAATGTATTTATTTACAGTGGGATAATATGTAGAGGGTGGAAATATAAAACTTGTGCATTAAAGGTATGAACAGAAGGGGTATAAATAAAAATAAATGCAAAGCAGTAGTTTGATTTTTGAGCGCATGGCTAAACTGTGAATTACGAGAACGTGTTAGAGCCCCGATACACACTTCCCTGTGATTACTACAATCTTAGAGTATCACTGATCAAAGGAAATTACAGTATTAACCTTCACTGTTCCTAAAGAACATGTAGGTATATTACTCATTACCAACCTTTATATATCTTGGTAAACGTGTTGGTGTCCGATATAGCTCTCAGATATTCTCGGTCAGAGTATTACTAAGCACAAACTCCTATCTGATGATATCAGTTTAGCTAGCCTCGTATAATTAACAGTACGCAGCATGTATGTGTCGGTGTAATGTAAAGTTAAATGCCGAAAATTCCCATCGTCTTTATTTCGTCATTTCACAGTTTTCTTACCTAGATATTCCTACCCTCCTTTTCATAAAACAGTTACTGCATCCTGAACTGCATAGAAATACACGATGGTTGACAAAAAAATAAATGAATAAATAAAAAAAACAAAATATCACTGATGCCCGGCAGCAATACATATGGATGCAATGACAGGCATGAGGATATCTAATTGTTAAAGGTATCCCTACTTTCCACACCATAGCGAGATGAGAAGGGAGGAAGGATTCATGGGAACAACGTGTGGTGTGAAGAGGTATGCCAAGTATGGCTTTTAGGCCCCTCCAATTCGACTGGAGCAATCTCCTCATAGTAGACATCCAGTGAAATTAAAGCAAACAACACTGAATCATATCGAAATCCAAACATTTAATAGGAGTTTATAGTTTCTACACGAACATCACAATATGCAAGGTGGTCAGGTTATATCTGTTGTCGAACTGATGGTGATGCGGCGAGGTGCACTGACATGGGGAAATGGAGGAAGGGTGCATGGCTGCGGGTTTAGTGTAGCGAGTTTGATCCCTGGTTGACATACTAGAGCATTGCAGCCTACCTAAGCTGTTTTTTATATTCCAAATAATTTTGGATCATTGGCCATGATATACACAAACAATTCCTCCGTTTATGTAGACAATGGACCTAGCGTATATATAACGAAAAATGTGTTTAAATGCAGAATGACTGCAATGACTGCGCTGGGGGTAATTTACCCAGGGTTGAGACCCCTACTCATGGGTGGAGCACTACAAGTAGCGTGCTACCAGATTCATAGTGTGGACACTCGCTGCTGTCAGTACTTAAACTGCATCAAGTATTCGGTTATGAATCATGATACTAGGGGGAATAGTTAAGGTAGGTCCTTTAGCTGAGCAGGCAATGATTCTTTCTTATTCAAATTTAACTTTCTGTAGCCAAAATGAATTAATTATAAATGACATCGTACTGGGGGAATATTATAAGACTTGCATAAACGATTTACAAAATATGATTGCTTGTTATGTTGAACTGGGATGGCCAATCTTATATCACTTATACTATATATTACACTAATTTTCAGAGCGTGTGTAATTACATAACGTCCCATATTAGCCCATTTCGTAAGGAAACTTTGCATCTCGATAGATACGGACACCAATTAGACAATGTTCCTCGGACAGGTTCCGCTGCTTCATAGGTCAAAATCATTCGAAACTAACCCCTGAAACACCTTTCTCAATGCTAACACAATACCATAAGTTAATCGGTACTCATTGCTACGTGTTATTCTTACTATAACCGTAATTACAGCTTGCTTATTAAGTATATAGTCATCATCTGTATACATTACTTCTTGCCACGTAGTTAATATTCAGTAATAAATAAGACACAAAACATTAGTTCCGATACAGAACGCTTCAGCCAATCACGTGCATCCTTACAAAATTGTAGATTCTGAGTGATCCATTGAAAAAATTACGAGTGTTTACTACGGAGCAGCTGCCAGATATCGCCACACACCAGCATATTTGGTTGCACTTTCTTCTTGGCCAACTGTACACACACACACACACACACACACACACACACACACACACACACATATATATATATATATATATATATATATATATATATATATATATATATATATATATATATATATATATATATATATATATATATATATATATATATATATATATATATATATATATATATACATAAGATGTGTGCTCCCAAAAGTTTCAGTAATTTGAACAGAGGGAGCCAACCGTTTGCAGTTTTGGCTTTTGCCACTAGGAGGAGTCAGCAGCACCCCTTGTGCGTCAGTGTGGCCCCGTCCGTGTCTGTGAGTGGACGTGTTGTTGAGCTATGCATACTGTTGTAACATGGCGTGTAGGTGGTTTGGCAGTTTTGTAATGGCGGACCTCATGGAACAAAGAACCTGGATCAAGTTCTGCTTCAAGATCGTAATAACTCACCAGTTGCTTCAGTAAGCCTTTGGTGACATTGCCATATCCCAAAACAGAACATTTTTCTGGTACAAGCGGAATGACGAAAGTCTGTCAAGGACAATGACCATTCTGGACAACCGTCAATGGCAACAACACCAGAAAACGTCGGAAGTGTTCATCAGGTTATCCTTGTAGACCGTAGACGAACTATCCATGATGTTTGTGATATCATTGGACTGTCGTATGGGGGCGTGCAACGCATTTTGTCAGACGTGTTGGGCATGAGATGCATTGCTGCAAAATTTTGCCAAGACTGCTGAATGATGAGCAGAAGGCACATCGTGTTGCAGTTTGCAGGGAGCTCAAGAATCAGGTCAGAGATGAAACCACGTTCATCTCCAAGGTCATAACTGGTGATGGATCATGGGTTTATGGATATGACCCAAAGACAAAGCAGTAGTCATCGCAATGGAAGTCATCCAATTCACCGAGGCTGAAAAGAGAGCGCCAAGTTTGCAGCAATGTCAAGCAATGTTGATCACTTTCTTCAATATCCAAGGGATTGTTCACAAGGAATCCATCCCACCTGGTCAATCTGTCAGAGGAAAATTTTACTGTGAAGTTTTGCAGTGTCTGAGGGAGCACATCTGCCACAAACGTTCAAAACAATGGAAGAACAAGGACTGGGTCCTGCATCAGGACAACGTCCCCGTCCACAGATCAATTGGTTGGCAGTTCCTGGCTTCCACTAATATGATAGTCATTCCCCACCCACCCTATTCACCTGACCTTCCCCGCTGCGACTTTCCTGTTTCCCAAACTGAAATTACGACTGGAAGGGCGTCGATTTGACTCGATGAGGAGATCCAGACAGAATCGCAGGAGGTGCTCCGGACCATCATGCCTGAAGCCTTCCAGGGATGCATGAACTCATGGAAGAAGATGCTGGGACCACTGTATACATGTCCATGGGGACTACTTCGAAGGCAACAATGACAACTAGGAGGTAAGGTAACTTATTTTCCTGCAATATTCAAATTATTGAAACTCTTGGGTACCACCTCATATATACAAGGATATACAGAGTATATATATATATATATATATATATATATATATATATATATATATATATATATATATATATATATATATATAATATTAAAGAAAGATAGATGGATAAATAGATAGATTGTCACAGGTGTGGTTACCCAGTGGAATAGGAGATGGTACAGAGTGGAAATGGATGAAAGTGGAAGAGGTGAACAGATTAGTAGGTAGATAAGACGAGTGGCTGAGATCACTAAATCATTTTTGGAGCTTCTGTTTTTACCACTCTAGGCATCCTTATCTGACTTCTGACATCCGAGTTAGAGAAATTATTACTTCACTATTTTTCCACGATTTACACAGCTGCCAGAAAGGCCCCTGTTCCACATGAGGAAGCAGATAAGTTCACTCAGTCATTTTGCATATTTTCTGTTTCTGGGTAGAATAACAGTCACTTATTTTCCACATACTACGGAGAAGCGACCTTGTCCTTGACAAAGTGGCTGTGACATACCCCGTGGGAGGTGCTATTGTGAGTGTTCTCCAATGATGGTCCAGCTCCACCGTCTTAAAAACCCCTAAGTGGCTAAGAGATAGGATGTGGTAACTTGTAATTGGCAGCAGAAGCCTCCTCTGTGTGTAATATGCTGTAGATTATAATTATTAATACAGAACACTGGGTTGTTAAGTCTGAGGTGGAGTAAACTACAATATAATGCATGAGGATCTAGTGAGATACATTCATATTATTACTAGATGCTTTTAGGATTCATTTCCCACTAGACACATACAGACATTCTTTCATTTTAATTTCAAATCACTCAAACTGAGCACCATTTCCCCTTTTGGTTTCAATCAATCAATCAATCAATCATTTCCTGTGGCACCCCACGGGATGCATAGGGCCTCAGTGAACTCTCTCCACCAATATTTGTCTCTTGCCATCTCCTTCAGGTCCCACCAACACTCCTCTCCTGCTTCTTTTTTCATTGTCCTCAACCAGGATTACCTCTTCTTCCTCAACAGTCCACTCTGGCACATCCTGTATTAAACAACCTTCTTTTCTGTATATGTGCCCCAGCCACTTCCAGCGAGACAGTCTCACATATTCATTAACTGCTTCCAATCTCGTAATATCCCTTACTCTTGCATTTGTAACTCTGTCTTGCCACTTTACCCCAAGAATCCTTCTCAGTATTTTATTCTCAAATCCTAATACTTTCTGATCTGTTGCAATTGTACTGTACCATGACTCATGCCGGTAAATTAAAATTGATCTAACCATGGACTTGTAAATTTTCACTTTAGTATGTACCGAAAGCATATTATTATTCCAAACAGATTTCAACACTCCAACAGCTCGCCAAGCCTGTCTAATCCTCTCCTCAATTTCATTGTTTAATGATCCATTAGATGATACAATCGTTCCCAGATATTTAAAGTTTTCTACATTCTTCACCACATTATTCCCAATTACACAATCGATTTGGTTCTCCACGTTCATATTAATAATTTCAGTCTTTCCACAATTTATTACCAATCCCACTTTTTCTCCTTCCTCCACCAGACAATCTAGCACCCTCTGCATCTCGTAAATACTTCCGCAGATCAGTACAATATCATCAGCATAGTCCAAATCCATCAGCTTCTTATTTTCTTCCCAGTTAATTCCTGCACCTGTTCTCCTTACAACCTTTTTCATAACATAATCCATAACCAAAACAAACAACAATGGCGAAAGAACTCCTCCTTGAATCACTCCTGACCTAACTTGAAATGGATCACTCAAAGAACCACCCACCATTACCTTATAATAAGTACCTTCATGCAGACTTCTAATAATATTTACAAGCTTTTCTGGTATACCATAGAATCTCATAATTTTCAACATAGCTCCACGTGAAACACTATCAAACGCCTTTTCAAAGTCCACAAAACACATACTAAGTGGCATTTTCATCTCATTAGCTTGTTGCATTAGATGCCTTACAATAAAAATCTGATCATTACAACCTCGACCCTTTCTAAATCCCGCTTGTTCTTCTCTTAAAATTTTATCAATTACTGGCTCTATTCTGTTCAACTAGATTTTATAAAAGACTTTTGCAACTACAGGTGTCAAAGTCATCCCCCTCCAATTGCCACACACTTAAATCTCCCTTTTTTGGTATTTTTATAATCACTCCATTTTTCCACTCTTCTGGAATTCCACCATTATCCCAAACCACATTAAAAAGTTTCAAAAGCGCATTCATCAACTCGTCATTTTCCACCTTAAGCATTTCAGGGAATATCCCATCCTCTCCTGGGGCCTTAAAATTCTTTAACTCCTTTATTGATTTTGCTACCTCTTCCAAAGTTATATCCCCCTATTTCTATCTGCAAATCTCTCTCGGCTGGCAAAATGTCCTCTTCAGCTGGGATTGGTCTATTTAGAACAGATTCAAAGTGCTCTTTCCACTTTCCTTTTATATCCAAATCTTTAGTCATCAAATTACCATTTCTATCTCGTACAGGTATTTCCTTCCTTCTCTTTTCAGTCCCAGTTAACTCCTTTAAGGCCTGATACGCTGCTCTTGTGCTCTGACCCTCATTTTTACTTAATTTATTTTCTGTCTCTGTCGCCTTTTCATCATATAGTCTCCTCTTATCACGTCTAACGAGTCTTTTTACTTTAGAATGTAAACTCCAGTACTTTGCTCTAAGTACTTCAACTACCTGGCCATCAACATGTTGTTCTTCACTTCTTAACATAGCATCTTTCCTTTTCTGAATTGCATTCCATGTTTCATCTGACATCCACTTTTTCCTTTTCGCTTTCCCCATTTTCTTAAAAGTAACCTTAGCACTCTCATGAAAAACCTCTTTTACCTCTCTCCACATTTGATTAATATCATTGTCTTCAGATTCCATCAAAGTCTGCAGGACTAGAAACCTGTTCCTACATTCCCACTGAAACTTTTCCCTCGTGCTCTCATCACTTCTCAGCTCATGAAAATCATAATTATTACCTCCTGTACAATTACCATTAACGTTTCTCTTAAGTTTTATTTTAATCTTTGACACAACAAGTTGATGATCACTACCTATATCTGCCCCCCTCCCTACGCAAACATCTTGCAAATAACTCCTATGCCTTCTGCTAATTGCAATGTGGTCATTCTGGTTACAATATTTACCACATGGTGAAATCCAAGTAGTCTTATGTATTTTTCTATGCTCAAAGATAGTTCCACCAATTAAAAGGTCATTTGCCAAACAAAAGCTTCCAAGTCACACCCCATTTTCATTTCCTATACCAACACCCTCCTTACCCATACAATCTTCAAAGCCATCCCTACTACTGCCAACAGTCGCATTAAAATCACCAATGCAAACTAACACATCATGTCTTGCCACTCTGTTCACTACATCCTGCAGCTTCTCATAAAAGTTTACCTTTTCATATAATACCGGTGAGTGGATTATATCACCAACAAGTTCTCCTAGTTCCTTAAGCTGTGAGTACCTAGCATACACTTGTTGTCTGGCTAGGAAAGAGAAATAACTCATGTTTATGTCTGTGCTGTAAGCCTATGTGAATCCCCTCCCCCTTTTTGTTAAATCAATCCTGGTCTTTTTGTATGTTACAGTGTAATGTAAGTTAGTTTTGTAAAACTAACTTATGCTACCTGTAACATACTGTTGTGAGATTCACTCTACCCTTCTGGTCACTGATAAAAGGGTTAAGAGAGTGAAGGAAGCTCACTTACCCAGTGCCATATCATATGCTCATAAATTTGGTGACCTGATCAGGACATAATATTGCCAATCTTGGCCAGATACACCTAATTATCCCCTTACCCTCGGGCCGTCACTACCGTGACGCTCGTTACATAAGTACCATACTACAGGGCGTCACTTCTGTGATCTAGGGATTTTATAAAATCGCCGGGGCTTTCAAGTGCGGTCTTGTATCATCTATCAGTACTGCAGTGCGTAGCTATGGGCAACGCTGCTAATACTGCTAGTACTCGCATCCAGTGTTACCAATTTAGCCATTTTTCTGTGTTTGCCTCTCTTCCCCACCTCCCTTCCCTTACCCTCTCACCTGCCTAGCTACAGCCTGGCTGCGCAACACAATTCCCAGCTGTTTTTTTTCCATTCGCTTTTTCCATTGAAATGTGCCCTATGCCCTATTTTCATGCTAGAATATATACATAAAAAAGGGTAAAGGCTAACTGATACTGTCATAGGCCATGAAGTAGCTAATTTATCACCTGGCATCACTTGATTGCTAATTTTCTCTGTTCATTACCCACTGAAATGTCCCTTATGACCTATTCTCATACTAAAAAAATACAGTATATATATATAAAAAGAAGGGTGAAGGCTGACTGATACTTCCACTGACCTGGAAGTATCTAATTTATCTTGTATTGTCTAGATTTCCTGCTATCCCTGCGGGAGGAGCATGCGTGGTCCAGCTATCCCCGTGAGTAAGGGGTTAACCTAATTAACCCATAATCAATAATCATGGACCTAATGAATAATAGTGACGTCAGAACACTTGTGGATTCTGAGCCTTCCCCAACCTCAGTGAAAACACTCACAAGGCATGAGCTTGTGTTGCTTGCCCACATCTTACAGTTGAGATATACTGCCAGAATCACTAAGACTGATTTGCTTGATCAAATGTAATCTTGGACACCATGTTTGAACACAGTGTTAATACTGACAATGAGTCCCCCATCGTTAGTCCTGAGCAACCTGGTCACAGTGATACTGCACAAGGCATTGTGCTGAGGTTTTGGCACTGGAGATGCCTACCCCCAGTGATTATTCTGCTCATGATACTGTTCACAAAACGCAACTTGAGCTAGCAAAAATTAGGTTGAGAGAACTAGATGTGCAACCTCAAATGAGAGAACAAGAATCTCTAGTTAAAAAATCCGTAACAGTTGGACTGCAACAGCTGTAGGTTGAAGTTTGAGGAGAAACACCTGTCGGGAAGCGAGTTCCAGAGAGATGCAGTTTGGGGAATAAAAGAATTCTGATAGACAGAAGTGCTGCAATATGGTTGTGTGGCATTCCAGTCATAAGCGCTATTGGATGCCCGTGTAGCACAAGGGAAAGCATGGAGAGGTGGTACAATGGGCACAACTTCGTCTGAGCATTTGCCATAAAAGTATTTGTAAAATAATGCAAGGAATGCAACATTCCTTCTTACTTGTAGGGGAGGTAGTTTATTTGTAATAACAGTGTTATTAATAATTCCGACAGCTTTGTTCTGAGTGTTGTCTAGTTGTTTTAGTGCAAACTCTCCATATCCATTCCACAAGGGTGAGCAATATTCTGACCGAAAGCACACGAGATTAATAAATGATTACAACTGCTTTGTCAGTGAAGAAGTTATGGACTCTGTAGAATAATCCAAGTTTTTTTTGTTAGGCGGTTTTAGCAAGTGATCTGACATGAGAGGTCCAGCTGAGGGCATTGTTAAGTTAAGCAATGAGAATTTCAATATTTTTGGAGATGGCAGTATCAGTAGCATTGAAGGTAATATACAAATCTGGCCATACCTGTATACTAATGAACTGTATATTATTGGTTGTACTAGCATTAATAAAGACAAGGTTATTTTGTCCTCATTCAGTGATTTAGATAAGTCTTGATTTATATAGATGGCTGCACTGCGTTGAGAGACAGATATTAAGCTTTGCGAATGAGTGTTTGAGTATGAATGAACTGTGAAGTGGTGAGTCGATTGCATATGAATGGATGGGAATGGGGGTGACAGACAAGAGATCAGTAATATGAACTTGGAATGGTGTTGGCACCAGAACTGATCCTTGTGGCATGCCAGCATTAATATCAGTTGATGTAGCTGACCCTAATGAATGTGTCATGTTCCAAGGTATAGCTGAGTTTGTATCTGTTCCCTCAGTTGAGGTGAGGCTCCAGTCAGAGTTAGTTACTGGCTCGGTGCATGTGGGTGTTGCTTACCAGCTACCTGAACAAGTGATTACATTCCTTTTGGATAATGACTTGGCGGGAGGACAAGTGAGTGCTGTTCCCTACATGTCAAAAAATCCCCTGAGCGAGGATAGGACTAAAGAGCTGGAAGTTGTATGTCCTAAATTTTTTTCTTACTTGTGCTGTAACTAGAGCTATGACAGCGAAGGTCAGCCACGATAATGTTGGCAATAATAGCAATGGTAATGCCGACAATGATATTGGGCTTGGCGATACCTTCTTTGCCCAGTTGACGTTGAGATTAATGATTCTCCCCAGATTGGTGTAAGTGCAAGGTTAGCTGATAAGCATAGATCTGATCTGGAGATTGCCACTCAAATTGACTCAGCAGTCAGAGAAGATGAACGTGAGTCTGAATTGTAAGAATGTTATTATCTGAGGACAAATGACGTGTTAATGCGATGATGCAGACCTCCTAGTGTTGCTCATAATATCGAGTGGGAGAATGTGCATCAGGTGGTAGTTTCAAAACCATACAGGAAAGAAATTATGTCCATTGCTCATGACTCATCTGTAGCAGGCCACTTAGGGGAGAGAAAGACTTTCTCCCGCATCTGGCAACACCATTACTGGGCTGTAATCCATCGAGATGTCTCCCGGTTTTGCAGGTCATGTCACACCTCCAGCTATTTGGTAGGGGCAATAAGCCCATCCCTGCGGCTCCCTTGATTCTTCTACTTGTGTTTGATACTCCATTCGCTAAAGTCCTTATGGACATTATTAGCCCTTTGCCTAGGACCTCCTCAGGCCACCAGTACATCCTCACGATGTTAGTCATTGCCACTAGATATCCATAAGCCATCCCCTTAGAAACATTTCAGCAAAATTGGTTCTTAAAGAGATGCTGACCTTCTTTACCGGTTTTGGTCCCCCATAGCAAGTTCAATCAAAGGCAGTAATTTCGATTCCAGACTTTTCAGACAAATCCTTAAAGAATTAGGGATCTCTTAGAGCACTTCCTCAGCTTATCATTAGGAGAGTCAGGGTGCATTAGAAAGGTATCACCAAACTTTGAAGAACTTGCTTAAAAAGGTGTGTGTTAAGGAAAAGGAAAGGACAAGCGTTAGCCCTTCATACGTTTTGCAACCAGAGTCACCAGGCAGATCCTTTGGCTACTCCCCATTTCAGATTATTTTTGGCAATGAAAGCAGAGGCCCTCTTAAATTACTTGTAGAACAATGGGTCAAGGATGTTGACCAAATCAACTTTCTAGAGTATGTATCAAAGTTTAAAGATGACTGGTTACTAGTATGGAAGTAGCCAGGGCAAACTTGGAGTCATTTCGATAGAAGATGAAGAGGTGGTATGACCACTTCAAGAAAGTCAGGAAAAGAGTGTTTGTCCCAGGAGATCACGTTTTTGTCTTGCTTCCCATTCATGGCCAGCTTCTGCAGGTAAGTTTTGCAGGCCCTTAGGTAGAAGAGAAAAGGGTTAGTGAAGTTAACTGTCATCTTAACCCCAGGCCAAAGGAAGGAAGGAAGGTTGTTCCATGTGAATATGTTGAAAGAGTACCACTGGCAAGACATGGACCTCTCTAGTGCTGCATGCGTGGTGTCGGCTATCGAGTTAGTGATGAACGAGGGCTGCCCATTGACTCTGGACCAGATGACTAGTTGGAGAGAAAACCAGGAGGCATGGAATACATTAACTTAAAAAACTCTCCCATTTGACAGCAGAGTGGCGTGCTGAGCTTCTTCCTCTTCTCAAGCAGTTTTCTGCTGTATTCTGGGACACGCCAGGACCGACAAGCAGCACAGCATGACGTGGATGTTGGAGATACCAGCCCTGTAAAGCAGTCACCCTACCATGCTAGTTCACAGAAGCAGTCCATACTCCAGTAAGAACTGACCTACATGCTGCAGCAGGGATTGATTATGCCATGTCAAAGCAAGTGGTGCTCCCAGGTCATAGGGGTTCCAAAACCAGGTGAGTTATATCGTTTTTGTATTGATTATCTAAAGTCAACTCTCTTACCAAGGCTGACACCTACCTACTTCCTAGAGTAAACGATTGTGTAGATGCTGTAGGCAGTGCAAAGTTTACGACAAGATAGATTTGTTGAAGGGATATTGGCAAGTCCCATTTACAGAAACGGCCCAAGAAGTATCCTGTTTTGTGGTTGGTGGCAATATTTATAAATGTAAAGTCATCCCCTATGGTATGAAGAATGCTCCGGCTACCTTCCAGAGGCTGATAAATGGTCTCACAAGGGATCTTAACTGATGTGTCACTCATACTGATCTAGTTTTTTTCAGTAATTCTTGGGAGGAACACTTGAACAAACTAGATGCCTTGCTGCATAGACTGCTAATTTAGTGCTCAAGTGCAGTACCTAGGCTATGTGATAGGATTAGATCAAGTGAGCCTCCTTGATGTTAAAGTTCAGTGCTTTGTCAACTTCCCCCAATCCAAAAATTAGAGAGAGTTGCAGCGATTCCTGGGTATGGTAGAGTACTATCGACTTTATGTCCTGAACCTCTCTGATCTTGTACCCCTCCTAACAGATTCATTAAGGAGAGGAGTCCAGTATGAGTGGAGGTCAGAATGTTAGGATGCCTATTCTAAAATCAAAGCCATCCTATCAAGTCACCCTGTGCTTCAAGCTTCAAATTTTGATAAACCATTTAAATTAGCTGTTGATGCCAGTGACCTTGGGGTCGGCGCAGTTTTGCTTCCTGATAATGGTAAAGGTTTTGAGATGTCTGCGGGCTATTCTAACAAAAAAATTAAATAAGGCCCGAAAATTTTTTTCAGCTATTGAGAAGGAACTCCTTACACTCATACTTGCTCTGTAACACTCCTCAGTTTATGTTGGTCCAGGATCAGGTAATGTGGTGGTATACACTGATCA
The DNA here is from genome assembly GCF_032717465.1 of Coenobita brevimanus. Classification (NCBI taxonomy): domain Eukaryota; kingdom Metazoa; phylum Arthropoda; class Malacostraca; order Decapoda; family Coenobitidae; genus Coenobita; species Coenobita brevimanus. Next base: position 27,345,130 of record NC_136958.1, on the reverse strand, counting down.
CCACAATCCAAAAATTTTGTCCCGATTAAGGAACAAAAATCTCAGATTGACCTACTGGGCCCTGTTCCTCCAAGAATACTCCATAGAGGTTCGACATGTAAAAGGGGCTACTAACATTCCAGCAGATTACCTGTTAAGGATTTAGCATTGTACATGACTCAAAAATTTCCCTTCAGTAAATTTCTTTCTTCAGGAAAGGAGGAATCACTGGTGTGGTTACCTAGTGCAGTAGGAGATGATGCAGAGTGAAAATGGATGAAAGTTGAAGAGGTGAACAGATAAAGGAGGGAGGTAAGACGATTGGCTGAGATCACCAAATAATTGTTGGGAGCCTGTGTGTTTACTACTCTAGGCCTCCTTTTCTGCCCTCTGACACCCGAGTTAGAGAAATTATAACTTCACTGTTTTTCTGCTATTTATAAAGCTGCGAGAAAGGCCCCTGTTCCACACAAGGAATCATTCTGCGCGTTTTCTGTTTCTGGGCAGAATAACATTCACTAATTTTCCATATACTACGCAGGAGCAACCTTGTCCTTGACCAAGTGGGTGTGACATACCCTTTAGGAGGAGCTAATGAGAGTGTTCTCCAATGACTGACCAGCTTCGCCTTCTTAACAGCTCCTAAGTGGTTAAGAGATAGGATGTGTCAACTTGTAATTGGTAGCACAAGCCTCTTTCGTGTGTAATAGGCTGTAGATTATAATTAATAAAGAACATTGGCTTGTTAAGTCTAAGGAGGTGGAGTAAACTATTATACGAGTATAATGAGTGAGGAACTAGGGAGAGATATTCATTTTATCACTAGTGACATTCAGGACGTATTTCCCATTAGACAAATTAAGACACAGTCTTTCACTTTGACTACAAATCACACAGACTTAGCACCATTTCTCTGGATTCATGTTCCCTAGGATGTGAAACTCTGAACGAAGCATTTTGAAATATTGCACTGGTTATCCTAGTTCGAGAATCTAGTTTTTTTCTATATCAATTTGCTTCCTGACCTTTTCAGTGTGTGTTTCATTTACTCAAGCCCTGCTGTCTCCAGATGGTTTATTTAGCTTGGGTATGTCCTGTCTGTCTGTCTGTCTCTGTCTGTCTGTCTGTCTGTCTGTCTGTCTGTCTCTGTCTCTGTCTCTCTCTCTCTCTCTCTCTCTCTCTCTCTCTCTCTCTATCTATCTATCTATCTCTCTCTCTCTCTCATCGCTTCAAGCACAATAATGGGAGGATATGATGACAATGATGATGGAGATAAGGAGACTTGTAGAGAGGCTACTAAGTTTAAAGAAGGTCATCAGAAAAATCACTAAATACTCACAAAAGCAAACTAAAGATGTAGAGAAAACAAAAGGAACAGGATGTATGGAATGGAGATGAAAGAATAAGAGAGTGAGAGACTAAGAGGGTGAAAGAATACGTTGGGAAAGAAATATGTTTGAATAAATGAGTAAATGGCTAAGAGATTATGATGAGAAGAAGAGAATTAAAGTGTAAGTGATCAAAAAGGCAATAAGAATACTGTGGGAAACAGAATTAGAGAGTCAAATACAAAGAAGTAGAGGGAATAAGAGAGTATGAGACTCTGAGATAGACAATAAGAGAGAATATGAGGGATTGGAAAGGCCTGAGGCAAAGGAAATGGGAGCCTGCTCATTATCAAGGTATGTGGAAGGAAGAACAGCGGCTTATCCTATATAATTCGTGTGTAGGTAATGATGGGTTAGTTTTTAATCAAATTTTTTCCATTTCTTTTCTTTGTGACCGTATAGTTGTTTGTAATCTTCTCCCAATAGGCTAATCTCCTTTCTCAGCCTCATGGTACTGTTTTGTTTTCTTTTCTTTTTTTTCTCCCGCCTCCACCTACATTATCTACTTTTTTTTAGCGTTTTTTTTCTTCAAAATCTCTACTTCTTACTCTCTTTTGTGGCTACTCGCTCTATTTCTCACATTTCTCCACCAGTTATCTCTTTCTGTTTCTATTTGTAACCTCTTTACTTCAATCTTTTCTGTATTTCATCTACTTCTCTCACGTGTACTTAGTTTGTCCTGTTACTAATATTTCCCATCTAATTCACTCCTCAGTTTCTTTTGATGCTGTATTTTTGTATATTTTTTCAACCTTTAGTTCTTAATATTTCTCAACATATACTCCCATAAAGTCGTTCACCCTAATATAACAGCTCCAGTAACTGCTCTTTTGGTTTTGTTACATTAGTTTTCAAAGTGGCATATGAAGCTTCGTATATCCTCTCTTCTTCATGATTTATTTCGTTTATTGCACCTTACCATTCTGTTGTATGATACTCATATACCGATTTATATCAACATCCTATTTGCATGAATAACATACAGAAGAATACTATGAAATGTATATTACTGCTAAGAAAGAGGTGCTACAAAGCCTCCCATGCCACCTATAATACTGCCCAGCGTTTCTAATTGCTGCTTTGGAAGACAAAGCAAGATATCTGGCACAATAGTCATAGTCTCACGCCCCTAGTTGTGAACCAAATATAAAAAACGAAAGTCATATATTGAGATAAAATTAACCGTTCGATACGATGAGGTATTTTTATCTTATTTTTTGTGGATTCCGGACGATTTTATTCAGTTCTGGGGATTCTATTTTCATCTGGCCATATACGAGTAAAGTCGTCATTAAGCCAGGAATTCCGAAGGAGCTCGTGTAACCTGGATAAACTCACTTCATGGTGACACGAGCAGAAATAAAACGGTGTCACCATATTCATGGGGTTGAGGTGAGGAAAGCTGTAGCTATGAGGTAAGACCTAAATAATTATTAAGCACTTACATGCCTTACTGTGCAATGACAGCTTGAACATGCCTAATATCTATAGTCCCAATGGACCCAGGTTCAAACCCCACATGGGGCAGGAACAGTTTGAGAATTTTAATTTCGTTAAAACAAACATATTTTTCAATAGACCCGCCGACCTGCCGTAAAATACCCCCACTAAATCCAGTACACAAGTCCTGCGTGGACTGTGGGTGTTAGTGCCGACGTGGTGGCATCTGGACGTGTATAGAACATAGGACTGCCGGGCCTCGGGGAACTGGTTGTGAAGCCTTTGCCCAGTGTCGGACACGTAGAGGAGTTTGGAAGGGTGTGTGAAAGGAGGAAATTGAAAGTAAATGAGAATAAGAGTAAAGTGATGAAGTGTACGAGGTTGATAGATGGTAGGGGGATGAATATAGTTTTGAATGGTGAGTTGCTTGAGGAGGTAGATTGTTTTAAATATCTAGGGTCACATGTTGCTGTGGATGGAAGAATAGATGCAGAAGTGAAGTTTAGAATAAATGAAGTAGGAAAGGTGCTGGGAGGAATGAAAAAAGTGTTTAAATGTCGTTCGCTTAGAATGGATGTAAAGAGAAGGCTGTATGAGGGTGTTGTGGTACCGACTGCATTATATGGGGCTGAAACATGGAATATGGGTGTAGCAGAGAGGAAAAGTTTGAATGTAATGGAGATGAGATGTCTGAGGAGTATGTGTGGAGTGACGCGTATGGATCGGGTGCGAAATGATGAAGTGCGAAGGAGAACTGGAGTTGTTCGGGAGATGGCTGGCAGAGTTGAGCAGAGGGTGTTGCAATGGTTTGGGCATATGGAGAGAATGGATAATGAGCGATTGGTGAAAAAGATAACTAGATCTGATGTGAGAGGTGTAAGGCTGAGAGGAAGACCACGAATAGGATGGATGGACAGTGTGAAGAGAGCGCTGGATGCGAGAGGGATGTCTGTTGAGCAAGGAAGAGTGGCTGTGCGTGACAGAAATAAATGGAGAGAAATTGTGAATGAATAAGTGATGACGCAGCCCTGAGGGGATATTCTCCCGCATTTGGTCTGATCAGCTAGTCAGGTCAGGTGCGGGTAAGGGGATGGGTCTGTTATGATGTGGCAGGGGTAAACCAGTTCTGCTGTCGGGCCCTGCTGCGGATGTCACTGATTGCATTGCCCAGTTGACCCTTGTGCGGTGTGGTGCGGTGAGGATCTGTCCGTTCTCCCCTTTGGGGCTAAGATGCGAATGAATGTGTTTGAATGGATGAGTAAATGGAGAGTGAGTCATCCTGTCTCGGCTACCTCCCTTTCCTTGGGGGAAGCAGCCTAGGTATATAGATAGATAGATAGATAGATAGGTCCAAGGATCACCACTTTCTTGTACTGGTGAAGTGACCCGCCCCAACTAAGTATTTGAAGCATGGACATAAATGTGGAGAAGTCGCCCACTCTCAATGCAGACATGATTATACATATGAAGACTTTTGGATCGTAGGATGGAACGTGCATATAATGCGTTTAGCTTAAGTGGCTGTGTATCAGAGTGGAAAAATTTTCATATAACATACAGGGGACCTTGATAGGGTGCAAACATGTGGTCCTTCTAAATTGTTCGCCACTAAATGGAATTCAACTCAGAGCCGGAGACTTAGTAAGACGCACAAACTACTGATCCCAGTTGATGGATACAAGGAAGGGAGTTACACAGAAATCGAACAGAAATTAGAATAACATTGAAGACAAAGGAAGCGAAAGGTGAAGAATAGCGAATGAAACGATGAGAACAGAAAGGGCGAATATTGGGGAGAAAGGGAAGAACGAGGTTGGCAATAAAGGAAACAACGGAGAGAAGGTGAACGCATTGAAAACAGTGTGAGATGACAGGGAGAGATGAAGAAACAGCAAACGAGGCAAATGTAACCACAAGGAAGCAAATATGGTAAAGAAGAGAAAGAATGAAAAAGAAAAGAACATCAAGGAACACTGCACATTTTGCCAAGAATTAGGGGCACAATAAAGAGCAGGGAGAGAGAACAGATGAGAATAAGAAAGCGAGAAGTGGGAGTACATAATTGTCACGGTGATGGAGAAAAAGCGTTACCTTCTCTTCCATTGCTCATCTTCTTGCAATTTATTTTTTCCCTCCTACTCTGCTCCTCCGTTTCGCTGCATTTCCCGCCCTCTCCTTTTTTTTCTGTCTACCATCCTTCCCCCTCTTTCTGCCCACCTCCAACTCCCGCCTTTCCTCTTCCCTTCTTTCTTCCTCCTTGACCCTTTCCTGTCCCTTTTTCTCTTCTTTCCCCTTCGTCACTTTCATCCATCCCTCTTTCTTCTCCTTTCTTTTTTCCCCTCCTCTCCTTTTTTCGTATCCAACTCTTCCCTCTCCCTACTTCCCCCTGACTCTATCATTTCCTTAACTCATCTTCCCATCTTCCTCTTTTGCCTTCCTTCTTGTTCTTCTTCTTCTTCTTCTTCTTCTTCTTCTTCTCTCTCTCTCTCTCTCTCTCTCTCTCTCTCTCTCTCTCTCTCTCTCTCTCTCTCTCTCTCTCTCTCTCTCTCTCTCTCTCTCTCTCTCTCTCTCTCTCTCTCTCTCTCTCTCCAGTGTGGCCACAAAGAAGAACACAGGAAGGAACATAAGAGTGAGAATATTCTGCAGAGAGAGAGAGAGAGAGAAAAGACAAAGAGACAAATATAAAAAATAAGGATAATGCTAAAATAATTTCATCCGTACAAAATGCTCTCAACTCTCTAACTCGAACTCTTCCCGCTCCTTCTGGCACCTTGCCAAAAACCTTTCTAACAACTTTACCTCATTATCCTTCCCTCCTCTTTTGTAATCTGATGGCTCTGTAGCTATTTCTTCTACTGATAAAGCAGATCTCTTCGCCCAGACTTTCTCCTCCAATTTCACCTTAGACGATTCCGGTGCTGTTCCTCCCTCACTTCCCCCCTCTGACTTCCTCATGGCTAACATTAAAATTTCTTCAACTGATGTATTTTCTACCATTGCTGGCCTCAGTACTAACAAGGCATATGGGCCTGAAGGAGTCCCTCCTGTTGTTCTCAAGAACTGTGCTTCAGTGCTTACTCCCTGCCTCGGCAAACTCTTTCGCCTTTGTCTGTCAACTTGTACCTTTCCTTCTTGCTGGAAGTTTGCTCTCATTCAGCCAGTCCCAAAGAAGGGTGACCATTCCCAACCCTCTGACTATCGTCCAATTGCTTTAACATCCTGTATCTCAAAAGTTTTCGAGTCAATTCTTAATAGAAAAATTTTAAAGCATCTTTCCTATCACAACCTTCTTTCTGATCGTCAGTATGGGTTCCGTCAGGGACGCTCCACAGGCGATCTTCTCGCCTACCTTTCAGACTCCTGGTCATCCTCCTTTCGGGACTTTGGCGAAAGCTTTGCCATTGCACTTGACATCTCAAAGGCTTTCGATCGAGTCTGGCATAAATCTTTAATTTCCAAACTGCCCTCTTACGGTTTCTATCCTTCTATATGTGCCTTCATCTCTAGCTTCCTTTCTGGTCGTTCTATAGCAGCTGTTGTAGACGGCTATCGTTCTTCTCCTAGATCTATTAACAGTGGTGTTCCTCAGGGCTCTGTCCTATCACCAACTCTCTTCCTTTTATTCATCAATGACCTTCTAAGCTGTACATCTAACCCTATCCACTCATACGCTGATGACTCCACCCTTCACCTTTCCATTCGATTCCCACAACGTCCATCTCAGCAGTTACTTCAACAGGCAAGGGATGAGGCTATGGCACACCTAATGTCTGACTTGGCTCGTATCTCTGATTGGGGTAAAAATAATCTGGTTGTTTTTAATACATCAAAGACTCAGTTTTTGCACCTATCAACCCGACAAAATCTTCCACAGGTATACCCACTTATGTTAAATAATACTCAACTTAATCCTGCATCATCGTTGAACATGCTTGGGGTTTCATTTGCTCGGGACTTATCTTGGAAAGATCATATTACATCTCTTGTAAAATCTGCTTCCAAGAGATTGGGTGTGCTAAGCTGACTCCGTTCCTTCTTTACCCCTGCACAATTGTTGACTCTATACAGGGGTTTTATCCGCTCCTGTGTAGAGTACAACTCTCATGTATGGGGAGGCTCCCCACATACAGCTCTTCTCAATAGGGTGGAATCAAAGGCTTTTCGTCTCATTAACTCTCCCCCTCTTACTGACTCCCTTCAACCTCTGTCTCTTCGCCGCACTGTTGCATCTTTATCTCTTTTCTATCGCTATTTCAATGGTCACTGTTCCTCTGAACTGTCTGCATGCATTCCTCCAGTTCTACGACGGGCGCTTAGCACCCGTCTAGCAGCAGACTCTCACCCCTTTTCTGTCCAACTCTCTAATGCAAGAGTTAACCGTTACTCCCAGTCCTTCATTTATGCAACAGGTCAACTCTGGAACTGTCTCCCTCTGTCTGTATTTCCTGCTTCCTATGATCTCCAGTCTTTCAAACGCAGTGTGTCCAGGCATCTCGAAATGAATGGATCTTGAATTTGGCTCTCTCTTGTATTTTGTTTTTCTCTTGGAAGGAACAGTATTGCGGGCTCATTGCCCTTGGTTCCTTTTTCCTCACATAAAAAAAAAAAAAAAATTATAAGGCGACTGCTGACACAAAAGAGAATAAAAAATAATGACAACAGGAGCAGAAATAAAGAACAACTAGAGGCTTGCCCAAGGGGAGAATCCACTGGAAGCGAGCCGATACGTATCTCGGGCGGCTCGGAATATGACCTTGACTTTGACCTGCTTTCACCAATTTCGAATTCGTAGGAGATTTTTATCCCTACTACACACCTGTAAAAAATTGTGGTGATATCTTGGGAGGTTCCGAAGTTATCGTTCTAACAGACACACAGACAAACTGAAAACAATAATCGTAGATTTTCATCGCTACTACACACCTGTCAAATTTTATGATATCTTGAACGGTTGCGAAGTTATCGTGCTAACAGACACACAGACCTTGACATGCTTTCACCAATTTCGAACTCGTGATCGATTTCTTTCCGTACTACACACCTGTAAAATTTTATGATGATATAATTGACCGGTTGTGAAGTAATCCTGGTCACACACACACACACACACACACACACACACACACACACACACACACACACACACACTGAAAACAATACCAACTTCGCTTTCGTCGCTAGTAAAAAAAAACGTGTCCCGGACATTTGTTCCTAATTCTTACAAATGTATGTACAGTATTTGATTCTAGGTTGACGAGGCGTCCCTGAGATACTTCACGCACCATGCGGCGTTTCCTGGGATACAAAAAATCACATGTTATTCGATATGCATTAATCTACAGTAAGCCTTCTTCTTCTTCTTCTTTTTCTTTTTTTTTCTCCTCCTCCTCCTCCTCCTCCTCATCCTCCTTCTTCTTCTTCTTCTTCTTCTTCCCATTTTATTATTATTATTATTATTATTATTAACCATCCACTCACTCGATGTAGTGTTGCTCTCGGGTGTCTGCCCTTTCCTATCCTCTCTTCATTCCTTCCTTCCTCTTCTGTCCTTCTTTACTTCATTCTTTCCTCTTCCTTCTGCTTACAGGTGACTTTACATTCCCTCTTTTGCCTTTCTTTCCTTCATTCTTTCCTCTTCCTTCTGCCTATGGGTGACTCTACACTGAGTGACAAGCCTAATGGTTTCCTGTACACCAGGAAACCATTTACTACGCTGGGTGGTAACCATATAACCATATTATGGCGCCTGGTGGTTTAATGGGTTATTACAACGCTCCAATCGGATTGAGCCGGTGTCGGTTTATATCCATGGGATGGTTGTGGTTATTGCTCATGTAATGCCACTCAGGGATAAGTGAGGCTGGTCACTCTCATCTTGAATGTCAGGACCGAATTGCCTAGCCCCGGGCTTCTGGGCTCCACATTGGGCAACGTAGAATTGGATGATGGATGGATGGATGGATTATGATTACTATTAATGTCGGTTATTATACTAGATAAATTTTTAAACAATATTACATACCTGGAAGGACGTATTAAATGACTATCATTTATCTAATTTTCGTCCCAATTCAGTTGACTCCTACATCCCCCCGACGGGAGTTTAAGAGGGGCGCCTTCACGTGGTCGTATAAATATGACCGGATTGATCCAGTGGATTTTTCATGCAGATGAGAATTAGCCAAAAGCATGAAGATATAAAGGCTTTAGTATAAGAAATGAAATGATTTATGAATTTTGAGATGGCTGGACACATTGCTTCCAAAAATCTCATTGTTATATGAGGAGAGAAATACAGACTAATTAAGACAGTGCCATAATAGGCCTGCTGCATACATAAATTTCGGTTCACTCCAGCATTACAGGACTTGAAAAAAAAAAAAAAAAATGGTGTGAGATTATGCTGACTGGCAGGTGCAACGAGCCCGACAAAATGGAGGACAAATGAAAGTGGACAGTTCAGAAGAGCAGGAACCACTGAAGCAGGAGGTGGTATAAAAAAAATAAAATAAATAAAAAAACTGCCACGAAAAAGAGTAAGAAGACCGGATGCAACAAAATTCTACTAAAAATATGGCAAGGAAATAGAATCCAACTGGAACGGGGGACTAGCGAAAAAATGAGGAAGGAGAGAAGAAAGGAGAAGAAAAAGAAGAGTACGAGGGAAGAAAAGAGAATTTGGAAATGGATATAAGAAAGGACAAATATCTGAAATCTATGGAACTATGTGGAGGGAATGAAAAATCTAGAAGATAAAAGAGAAAACCGAAAACCGAAGTGAACGGTAGCGTGGAGATGCATAGAAGGAATATAATGGGATGAAATTTGATAAAAATACAGTGCGTGGGTAAGAACAAAGTGGAGAGGGAGGGAAGCACTATAGGAAATCTAATATCGGATTGTCAACTACACCAGGCTTGAGTTCTAGTGTAAATCTGTTGTTACAAGTGAAGATAGAGAGATAGGAATTATTGGAAAAGCAGGAGTAAAAAGAATAAAAAGAATCAAACGATTTACACAAACAAGGAAAGACATCGCACAAAAGAATAAACCTAACCCCTCCAGCCCAGAAAGTCTCTCCAAAACTGGATGAAATCGTCTGTCACCAAGGATATAATGAAAGAAAATGACATATTATCAGGAGGTTGAATGAACGTTGAGAAAATGGGTGGAGAAAAAGAAGCACCGATTTATGCAACTTGCTCCCAGACTTATTCAGATAATACATGACTCTTACTTATAAGTAAATAAATTCAAACATAGCTAAATATAGAACATGCGAACAGTGTTGAGAGAGAGAGAGAGAGAGAGAGAGAGAGAGAGACAGAGAGAGAGTTGAATAGGGACGAGAGGGGGGGGGGGCAGTAGAAAAAGACGGATTGGAGAGTAAGAGTGGGGAGCGAAAGCTGTGATGGGGAAGTAAATAAGGGCTAGTAAGAGAGGGGAGAGCGAGAACAGGAACGAGAGAGGAGATAGGAAAGAAAGGGCAGACGAGGGAGGGATAAAAATGGAACTGAGGTGCGAGAGGGGTAGTGTAAGATGGAGACATGGGAGAAGGAGAAAAGAATTCAGAGGGAGAAAATTAAAGTGGGAATGAGTTGTGAGTATGGGATAGGGTATGGGTGGCTAGATAAAAGGGATGGGTGAGAGGGGAGTCTGTAGAAAAAGAGGTGTGAGTAGTAGGGAGGGGAGGAGAGATGGAGGTAAACAGCAGGAAGGGGTAAGGGAGGAGAGAGGTGATATGGAGCTGCAGGAAATGAATAGGTGATCTATCTATCTATTGCCAGACGCCTCAATCCCGTTTGGGGTGGCCACAAACAAATCGCCTCCACGTCGTCCTGTCCCCCGCCATTTCACTGCCCTACTCCCAACTCACACCCTCCTCTCTCATATACCTCTCCACCCCATCCCTCCATCTCATCCTCGGCCTCCTCCTCCCTCTTCTCCCCTCCACCTCTCTCATATACACTCTCTTCGTAATCTTTCACCCTCCATCCTCTCCACATGACCAAACCACCTCAGTGTGTTCCTCATAACGCTTTCTATCACATCCACATCCACACCACAACTCTCCTTTATATCCTCATTCGTCAGCCTGTCTCTCCATATGACTCCACAGGCTCCTCTTAAATAACTCATTTCTACTGTTCTCACTCTTGACTTGTGTCCTTCCAACAACGTCCAAGCTTCACTTCCATACGTTAGAGTTGGTATCACAATACTGTCATGTAGTAACTTTTTCACTTCCATGCTCACTTCCCTGTTTATCACTGCTTTCAAGGAACCAGCAATCTTTCTTCCCTGCTGTACCCTTTCAAGCACATCACCCTCCAAACCTCCATCCTTACTCATCACACTACCCAAGTACTTAAACGTACTCACATTTTCCAATTCCACACCATCCAACCTCGCTATACATTCATTGACTTCACCTATCTCAAAGACCATCACTTTACTCTTCCCTACATTCACCTTTAGATTCCATTTCTTACACACTATCCCAAACTCATCCACCAAGCCTTGCAGCTCCCCTTCGTCTTCACTCAACAACACAGTATCATCTGCAAACAACAGTACAGGGAGTTTCCAAACACTGTCCTTTCTCACCAGGGCCACCCCAACATTCAGTACCCTACTTTGTACCTCTTTTATTACCCCATCCATGTACAGATTGAACAACCATGGAGACATGACACATCCCTGTTTCAACCCAACCTTCAAAGAGAAAAATTCACTTAGTTCACCATCCACACGCACTGCAGCCTTAACACCATCATACATACTCTTCGCAGCATTCAACAACTTCCCATCTACTCCATATCTTCTTAATACTTTCCATAATATATATATATATATATATATATATATATATATATATATATATATATATATATATATATATATATATATATCACAGGTCTACATTATCAAACATTTTTCTCTTATCCATATAAAGTATACTATTTGTAGACCTATTTTTGACGACGATCACGAATATGCAGTCCATTTTAGCGTAGCACGTCACAATTTTATGGAAACTACCTTTTATCATTTTAGTTCAATTTTGCCACTGGACGCATACGCTTACTTATAAAAACGAAGCTTTTCTTAGTATACTAGAGGTTTCGAAGTTTTATGAATTATGTCAATTCCTCGTATAAATTCGTTGTCTCCAAACTGTCCACATATACATTGTATTTTCATCCAACTGAAATGACAAAACAGGAAACTCTCCTGCCCCACAGAAGGTTTCAGATTCCCATTGTGCAGCAACACCGCCTTCGAGCTTTTCTTCGATGAATCATTGAATAAACGCCATTGAGAAGGATCATGTTCCTGTGAAAGACAACAGAACAATCCATCAATGTCGTTGCAAAAACATAGTGGTCCATCAACTGGTGGCTGAAAACTCTGCATCCTCAGCTGCTTCATCTGACTCAGTATGGGCTACATCTTCGTCCTCATCGTTGCTACTGGCGATACCATCTTCTGGTGGTACTGGAATGGAAAGATCTTCATCGTTGTGCTGCACTGGTCTTATAGCGGATTCCAAACTGGGGTAAGAAATTTTGTGCTTCTTCTTAAGAAACTCGGATGTGTTGACCTTGCAGAAGTAATAACCTATGGCATGATCTTTCGCCTCCCTCCATATCATAGGAACGGTGAATGGCAATGCCATTTTTCTCTTATTCAGCCAATCTCTTAGTCCATTCGAACAAGCTGTACATATTGCATGCGGTGCCTTCTTGATATTGTTTGTGATGTTGCGTCGCTGTCCCTTGGGGGTGAACGAACTGCAGACATGGCAGAAACAATCAGGGCTATTTTTGCATTGCCTTGACATTTCAACTGATTCAATAGACAACAACAACTTCAAAAAGGCATAAGCAGTGTTCAGAACAAAAATATATGTGAATATTATTATATGCGGTTTCAACGTGAAAATTCATCACTCATCATAAAACCTAGACCTGGTAGGGGGAAAAAAAAAAAAATGGGATTTTCGGAATCAGCACCTAAAACTGTATCAAGAGCACCAGAAAACTTTCATGATTATTTTTTACTGTTGACCGGTGGTCTGAGAGGACGCTAGTTCTATATCATGCCGATGCAGGAAACAATCTGGTGATCTAAATTTCGTTAATACAGATTTTACTGATTTTCAGTCAGTCCACCGACATGTCATGTCTACACATCGGCCAATTCAGCCCTACTCGTCTGGGGTGAGAGCATGAACTAAAAATGAATGATGGGTATTAGCGCTGGAATGATGACATGTGAAGTGTATGTCACACAGAAAAACTCATGAGCCTCAGAGAACGGACTATCGCTTTATGCACAGTGTTTGAAGTATCAAAACAGTACAATGGAACATTGTGTTTAAATGTTTGTACTGACCTTTTACTGCTGATGTTACACTTATTCCAAGATAACTTCTAGTAATACAAAGATTCTTTTTTCTTCTTCTTTTTACGTGACCGACTCTGGGCATAGTTAATGAGGTAGTCTCATACACGGACAAACAAAAGAGTGGAAAAATAGCTAGTGATAGAAATATTCATAAGGAAACATAAACACTCACTTTAACAACTTTACTCTGGAATTTCATTTTCATTTAAAAAAACAAACAAAAATCCTTGACTCGTCGCCCAGGACTAGTCCACATTATTCTGATGACAGCCTAATTATCATTCGAGAGAGAGAGAGAGAGAGAGAGAGAGAGAGAGAGAGAGAGAGAGAGAGAGAGAGAGAGAGAGAGAGAGAGAGAGAGAGAGAGAGAGAGAGAGAGAGACAGACAGACAGACAGACAGACAGACGGACAGAGAGAGAGAGAGAGAGACAGACAGACAGACAGACAGTGAGAGAGAGAGAGACTAACCCCGTCACCGCGATGTTATCCTTTTCATTTTCAAACAGGTCACCACGAGATTTTTTTTTTTCTTTTCATGGGTAGGGTACTTAGAAGGGGAAGGGGAGCTAAATTATAAAGCCAGCATTTCTGTACTGGATGGCCTCTACCAGGTTTATTGACTATTTAATAATTAGGAATTATGAAGAAGAAAGTGAGAAAGAAAAAGAAGATTAAGAGGAAGAGGAAGAAGAAAGAAGAAGAAGGAGAACAGGAAGTCATAGCAACTGAGTTGTTATTCAGACATCCTAGTCTTATGTGAACCAATCAGAGCGTCTGCAGGTAGTAGGAATAAGCAACAGTGATGTCGATATCAAACCTCTCAGGCTCCTATGATTCATTCTCAGCTGAATAACATTATCTTTGTTAGGTGAAGTGGAATTCAACCATGAGATTCGATACAGTGGCAATTACCAGTACTCCTGGTTTACATGTAACTCTGAGAAAGGTTCGTTCGTTTGTTTACAGATTTCCTGCGCCTGTAGTGCAGGCCGGGCCATACATTGGCCCGGTCAATGGGGTGTGGGCTAACTTAAAAAAATAGTAAAGGGGAAGACAGGCCCTGGGGACTGCCCAGCACACACGCCCTGTCTTCTGGCTGGCTTTGTGGTGTGTGTCTGAGAAAGCATATTCGGGCGGAAATAATAGGCTCAACTGAAGCAGAATCGGTAAAAAAAGATTATTCAACTCTAGTCAGAACGTATGTAAATTCCACCCCCTGTAGGCACATACACACTGAAATGAAATAAAAAAAAAGAACAGTTTAATAAAAAGGTAATAGCATAACAATAATAAAGCATACCAGCAAAAAAAAAAAAAAAACACCACCACCAACAACAACAAGAACAACAACAATAATTATAATAATAATGAAGAAAGTAACAATAATAAAAACAATAAAAATAATAATAATAACAATAATCATCATCATCATCCGGACATCCTTTCCCACCCAAGGGCAGGGTCAGAAGTAGCAACGTCCAGACAGCACAAACTTGCCCAATCCAAATAGGCCACACTTTCATTCACTCATCATTCAAGCCCCCGGAATCCTGGCTCTATCGGATACGCCAAAAACATTCATCACATTCTGCAGCTTCACACAGCTTATCCGAGTGAGTCAATCTGGACGCTGCCATGCTCGCAAGGGGTGCCAGAATCCCTAATCACGCACTTCTCACAAAATTCGTCCAGCCAGCTAGATCTCTTGTCAGTTCCCTAGCCTCACCAACTTCCAAACCTCTCGTCCTCACACACTCATCGACCATATCTCTCCACCTTCTCCTTGGCCTATCCCGCCTCCTCCCTCCTTCAAATTTGCTCAGGTATACCTTTTTTACCACTCTATTGTTATCCATTCTTTCCACATGACCATACCATCTCAGGACACTCTCTTCGATTTTGGTGTCCACCAACTTCCTCCATCCACACCTTTCACGTATCACATTATTTCGTATCCTATCCACCCTCTGTACTCCACATACATTCCTCAACAGTCCCATCTCCACTGCTCTTTCTCTTGACTTTTCATTTTCATGCCACACCATAGTCTCACACCCATATGCTAGAGTTGGCACTAACACTCCCTCATGTAAGCCTCGTGCAGCTGCAGCACTCAAGCCTCTGTTTCTTATCTAGGCCTTCATTGCACCAGCCACTTTTCTTCCTTGTGTCACTCTACTTTCAACTTCTTTTGCACATTTTCCTCTCTTTTCTATCACTGTACCTGTCATGGGAGGATGTGAATTTAAGAATTAATAATGCTAGATGTTACTTGAAAATAGAGACAAGGAATTGACTTGTGAAAATCAAGCAGTAAGTTTACTTTATGCTGGCTTACTTCACCGATTCTGTAAAGACGAGAATTTATAAACTTACTCAACAGTACGCAGCAGAGACTAATTACTCATGAGTGCTGTTTGTAGTACGGTTAGCCTCTCGAGAAAGTGACTCCACCCCTTACAATCAATAACTAATGCTAATAATAATAAACAGGTTCTTGCTGGTGCTTTAACTGCTGGCTGGCTCAACGGATTTAAGTTTGATACAAAAGAACTGGCCTAAGTACCAGTTATGAATAATGTAAGGAGTTTGTGCAAACTAGGAGCAGCAACTAAAATAAGCTTAATGTGTAGAAATAAAACACGAGTTTAATTACATTAAGCTCAAAGAAAAGAACTGTAAATTTATTGATTACAATGAAATAAATTTACGTTATATGAATCTCAAAAATGAATTCAAAATAACAAGGAGAATACACTCACTCACTCATTCAAAAGCTAAATACACTTAAGCCTAGAAAAAATGAACAAAAATACTGGTCAGTGGAGGGGAGCTGACCGAAAAGACTGGGCACCTGTGCTGTACATCAAACGCTGCAATTTGCTAAGCCCACTTCGCCAATTCACTGTCTAGGTGGAGATTCAAGAACTCACTGTACAACTGCAGTGCTGCCTTATGCTGGGCACAAACGGTCCTACTGTCGAGGCGACTGAAAGCTGACTAACTTCAAACTACGAAAGGGGGCAAGAGATGGCCGTGTTCGAACTTCAACAGTCAACGGAAAGAAAGTGAGCAATATAGGCTCACAATAAATCACTCAGTGAAAGCACGAATGTCGTGGGTAAGAATTGTCACTTGTGAAACAGTGAGAAATATTTTGAAAACCATCCCAATCAAAGTGAATACAAGGACGGTTGAACTGAGTGATGCGCAGTGGGAATTCCACTAGAATTCGTGGTTTTCTTACTGAAGTACAATGTCACGAATTTATAAATAAGCTCGCGCGAATTCGTGACATTATCCAAGTATTTTAACTCTCTCACCAATTCCAGTCTCTCTCCATTCACTGTGACATCACAGTGGGAGTCACCTTCTCTCTCAATAACCATCACTTTACTCTTCTCTGCATTTACTCTCAAGGCATGACGCTCACAGACATCAGCAAAACTCTGCACTAGGCTACCAAGTTCTTGTCCGGTACTTGCAAGTTGTACTGCATCATCAGCATACAACAAATTTGAGATATTCCATCCATCACCATTCATTACCAGCACCATCCCTCTTTCCATTGCTCGTGTTTTTACTTCTCTCATCACTCCATCCATATATATATTGAACAACGAAGGGGACATCACACAACCTCGTCGCACGCCCACACCGATGGTGAACCACTCACTTAGGTGCCCATTAACCCTTACACAATCTTTGCTACCCTCATAAAAACTCTTGACAGCACCTAACAGAGTACCATCTACACCATATATGCGCAAAACTTTCCACACTCCCTCTCTGTCTACTTTGTCGTATGCTTTTTCCAGATCCATGAATCCCATAAACACCTGGAGCGGTGGCATCTTCATCGTGGGTCTACCTCCCAGAGGCTGTCGAAGAGAAGGGGAGGACAGCATGGAGGCCAAACCACCGCAAACCCCCCCGGCCCCTCACGGGGCTCGAGAACCTGGGAGTGGCTTCCGTCGCCCGGGCAAGTACCATATCTCCCAACACAACACAGACAACAACACCGTTTTTTCTACACCGAGAAATGACTCCCCGGCTCTCATTTCTCGACGACTTCTTCTAGCCGGGGGCATTGAGAGCAGTCCAGGACCCACCAACAAATACACATGTCCAACATGCTCAAAACCTATCATGTCGAGCCAACAGACAAAGGGTTCAGTTCAGAGCAATATCCTGCAAGAACTGGACCCATTACACCTGCACAACACTTGCATCCAGAAAACATTACACAAACACCTGGACCTGCTCCTTATGCTCCTTCCCCCCACCCATCAATCCCCCTTCCAATCCTACTCCTACTTCCTTCACACCTCCACAGCCAAACCCACCGACCCTTCCCACACCATCCAGTCCCCCAGCTCCTCCCATTCCAACCCGTCCTAATGCACCTCAACCCTTACCTCCATCACAGCCTCCCCCTACCCCATCCCCTCCACCCACACCAACTCCCCCCTGTGCTGCAGCAGCCAACAAACATCGCACACACAACATAACCATCCTTCAGTTAAACATAGATGGCATAAACACCAAAAAACATGAACTCAAACAATTCATCAAACAACAGAACATACACATTGCCATCTTACAAGAAACAAAACTACACAGAGCACAGAAAACACCGACATTTCATAACTTCACCACCATTCGACAAGACTGGGCTGACGGCGGTGGCGGTGGACTCATCACCCTTGTACACAAATCAATCAACTTTGCAGATACCAGTGCACACACAACGTCCCTTCTCCCCGCACGTGACACCACAACGGAAATACAATCAGTTAAAATACGCACTGGCAACAAATCACACATAACAATCGCTAACACATACATTCCCCCCCAGTCGTCCCCCACAGTACCACACAATTACTCTCCACAGATACACCACATCACTAACATACCCAACATCATCCTGGGTGGTGATTTCAACGCCAAGTCGTCGGCTTGGCATGTCAACAACCCTGACACAGACAGAGGGCTGGTACTACAATCCCCGACAGATCACCTTTTCATACTAAACAGTCTAGACCAACATACCCATATCCCAGACCAAGCTCTCTTCCTCCCATCATCTCCAGACATCACCTTCTGCTCCCCAAACCTCGCCCCCACTACATCATGGAGAGTGGTCAAAACCCTAGGTTCTGATCACCTCCCAATCATCATCACTACCAAAACCAGAATCACCCCAGCTGGCCACAAACACACATACACTAATTATAAGAGTGCCAACTGGGAGGCATTTGTAACTGAAACAGAACAACATCTCGAAACACTAAACAGTACACCCATCGCAAACATCAACACCGCTGTGCACACTTTCAATACAATTATACAAAATGCAGAAAAGACCCATCCCTAGAGGCAACAGAAAGAGACACAACCCCAGCTTCACACCAGAAATTCAAGGTCTCATCAGACGACGGGACACACTGCGACACTCCCCAACACCCCATACACAAGACACCATAAAACAAATACAAGAACTCAACACTCAAATAAACAATAAAATATCAGAACAGCAAACACTAAACTGGGAAAATTACCTCCAAACACTTGACCACAAAACAAACATCAGCAAACTCTACAAAACACTAAACAGCATCACACTTTCCAACAGCAACACCACACAATCACACGCTGCCATCACAACAGCAGACACCATACCCTCAAACAAACAACAAGCAAACACTCTCATCAATCACTTTTCACAAGTCAGCCATCTAAACCCCCATCCCGAAGACCGACGAATCATCCGACGTAAGAGACAGTTCCCCACAGACAAAGACTACGCACCTTTCACTTACAACCAGACGAAGCACATCATTAACAACCTCAAGCACTCATCTGCCTGTGGACCATACAACATAAGCAACATTCACTTTAAACACCTAGGACCAAAAGGCATACAAGCACTCACCAACATATCAAACTGCAGCTACTCACACAACATAATACTCAACATCTGGACGCATGGCAATATCATCACTATCCCTAAACCCAACAAAGACCCCACGTTACCCTCCTCACACCGCCCCATCACACTCCTCTGCACCCCCTCTAAAGTCACTGAACGACTGGTACTACAACTAGTCACACCTCACGTTCCCCTATCCCAGTCACTACATGGCTTTAGGCCACTACACTCCACTAACACTCTTCTTACAGACCTTACACGGAGAGTTTTCGATGGCATGAATTCAGCTAGGCCACCACACAGAACAATCCTAATCACACTAGACATTAGCAAAGCTTTTGATGCCATCCCCCGCCACAACCTCACAAACAAAATACTCAACACAAACATGCACAATAACACAAAAAGATGGCTGGCAAACTACTTAGCAGGCAGATGTGCACACGTAACATTTGCCGGTCTGTCTTCTAACATCAGAAACTTCACAAACGGCGTCCCCCAAGGATCTGTTTTGTCCCCTACACTCTTTGACCTATACATGCACGACGTACCCACACCCCACACACCACAGATACACATAGCTTCCTATGCAGATGATATAACACATGTACGCACCAAAACGCAAACACAGCTGCACACATCATTCAACCTTACCTCAACACACTACACGAATGGTTCACCACAAACAGGCTCAAAATATCTATCTATATACTTAGGCTGCTTCCCCCAAGGAAAGGGAGGCTCAAAATAGCCCCAGCCAAATCTACAGTAACTCTTCTCACAAACTGGACAGCAGAACACAGTCACATACCACACCTCACCATAAACAACACTCACCTACCGCACACACACACACACACACACACACACACACACACACACACACACACACACACACACACACACACAAAATCCTTGGTGTAACATACAATACATCAATGTCATTTAAAGAACACATCGCAAACATTAAAAATAAAATAACATCAAGACTCAATGCCTTGAGGTCACTTGCCCATACAACATTCGAACACAACAAAGAAACCACCACCACAGTATACAAACAATACATATGTTCAGTGATGAATTATGCAAGCCCTGCCTGGGCTTCTAACCTCACCAAAACACACTACAACACTCTACAGACCATACAGAACAAGGCCCTAAAAATAATCATAGGCTGCACAACTACCATACCCGCAGACCACTTACATCAAGAAACCAAAGTCCTCAAAGTCAAGGATCACCTAGACACGAGAGGCACCCAGATTAGTGCTGTAGCCTCCACAAACCCACAACATCCACTACAGTACATGGCAGCACATCCACCCACACCAAGGAACATCAAAACAACACCCACCACACGATACCATACACAAATACTGTCATCTCTCCCCCCTTGCTCATCTCAGACCAGCTTCCAGAAGCATATCCACACTCAGATCACTCGCAGCTCCATTCAGTCACTTAAAGACAACACACAGCTGCATGCACGGCCTCCTGACATCCACCCTTCTGAATCCTATCTTCCTCGTGAGGACAGGGTCCACCTGGCCAGGCTGAGACGTGGGCACCATCCAGCCCTCTTAAGCTACCAGAAGAGACTGGATGACTCCGTCGCTGATGCCTGTCCAGGATGCAAAACAGCACCCCATACTATTAAGCACATTATGGAAGACTGCATTGCACACAATCACCTATGCCAACAACACAACATACACTCTTTGAGAGCTCTGTGGGAAGGCCCGGTCTCGGCCATGGTCTTCCTAAGGGACTCGGGGCTGTTCGGCCAGATTGCCAAGGGAACAACTACTACTACTACTACACCCAATGGTCCTTCTCACAAGCCTTCTCTGTTACCTGTCTCACTGCAAATACTTCATCCACAAATCCTCTGCCACTCCTAAAGCCACCCTGGTTATCACTCACTAGGACCTCTGATATCTCTCTTTCTCTATAATAACTCTTCCATGTACCTTCCCTACCACACTCAATAAACTTATGCCACGATAATTCTTGCAATCACTTCGCTCACCTGTATTTTTGTACAGGGGTACAATCACAGCCTTTTTCCACTCTGCAGGCACAGTTTCACCCATCCATGCCTTCTTACATATCTCCAACAAGCACTTCATTCCACTCTCTCCACTACACTTAAGCATCTCTGCATACGCCTTATCAACCCCATCTGCTTTCCCATAATCTGTCTATCTATCTATATACCTAGGCTGCTTCCCCCAAGGAAAGGGAGGTAGCCGTGACAGGACGACACACTCCCCATTTACTCATCCAATCAAACACATTCATTCGCATCTTAGCCCCAACAGACAGATCCTCACCGCACCACACCTCACAAGGGTCAACTAAGCAATGCAATCAGTGACATCATCCGCAGCAGGGCCCGACAGCAGAGCTGGTTTACCCCTGCCACACCATAACAGACCCATCCCCTTACCTGCACCTGACCTGACTAGCTGATCAGACCAAATGCAGGAGAATATCCCCTCAGGGCTGCGTCATCACTTATTCATTCACAGTTTCTCTCCATTTATTTCTGTCACGCACAGCCACTCTTCCTTGCTCAACAGACATCCCTCTCGCATCCAGTGCTGTCTTCACACTGTCCATCCATCCTATTCGTGGTCTTCCTCTCAGCCTTACACCTCTCACATCAGATCTAGTTATCTTTTTCACCAATCCCTCATTTTCCATTCTCTCCATATGCCCAAACCATCGCAACATCCTCTGCTCAACTCGACCAGCCATCTCCCGAACAACTCCAGTTCACCTTCGCACTTCATCATTTCGCACTCGATCTATACGCGTCACTCCACACATACTCCTCAGACACCTCATCTCCATTACATTCAAACTTTTCCTCTCTGCTACACCCATATTCCATGTTTCAGCCCCATATAACGCAGTCGATACCACAACACCCTCATACAGCCTTCTCTTTACATCCATTCTAAGCGAACGACATCTAAACACTTTTTTTATTCCTCCCAGCACCTTTCCTACTTCATTTATTCTAAACTTCACCTCTGCATCTATTCTTCCATCCACAGCAACATGTGACCCTAGATTTTTAAAACACTGTACCTCCTCAAACAACTCGCCATTCAAAACTATATTCATCCCCCTACCATTCATCCCATAATAATAATAATAATCATCATCATCATCATCATCATTATCATCATCATCACCAAAAATCAAAGTGAAAAAGAAATCATTAGTAGAAAGAAATGTCGGCTGATATTTAAAAAAAAAAATAATAATAATAAACAAGGTAATACGGTTGCACACTGTGTGGCAGCTTACTTAAAGAAATTATTAAATTTGAAAACGGTTTCAATTTTTTATGATTAACCTTAGGTAAGATTACCTGCCTGTAATTTTCTCCTTTTGAACTTTCCGCTGTCATTCGTGCGCAGAAACTGATGTACTACGTTACACATTTAGTCCACCCGATTCTCTACTTTTTATGATTCACTTTCCGTGTGATTCATCACGAAACGTATATACTGTTCCATTCCTCACCTGTTCGAGTATAGGCTCTTCATTACGATGGCGCATTTTTACAATGACTTGAACAATCTGTATGTAGAAAGAATTGTATATAAAGTACATCATCGAAGTGAGTGATTAAAAGTTTGCCCTGTCATTTCTCCACAGAAATTCCTCTCCCGTTCTCTTACCCAGTTGTTCTTCCCCAAATAACTCAACTTTGGTTACCCTGTCATTGTGAAATTGTGTCATTATGAGGTTGTGAGAGATATGATCCAATTTAGACCCTTTTTATTTAACCATATTAGTCCGGATGACGTTCTCTTTGTTTTATTTTTTCTACTATCAGACGATTTGATTAGAGCAAAGAAATGTTTCTCGTGTTAAGGGGGAATATTTAGGTCATAGCTAACCCATCAAGTTCGAGGAGTCTATCCTAAGCTGAATATAATCATTCGGAGATGACAATTATGAATTTTAACTGGGTTCATGGTAATGAAGTGCTTAAGCTCCTGAAGTGTGCAAAGCGATCAAAATACTCTGTTCTCATGGCTAGTCAAAGCTATGTATGCAGGCATAATTTTTCCCATTCAAAAGTTTACGGCACTGGGAAAGTAATAGTCCTTGTTTACATTATAATACTTCGGTCATTGTACCTTTACAGAGATTTTGTTCCCTGTACAAGCTATTTCATGTAGCCCATTGGTAGTATAAGGGAATACTACGGACTTTATCATATGTTAACCTCTATTCACAGCTCAAAGTTCAAGGAGGAGAGCTGGGAGTGGTACTTCCCGTGAAAGTGAACACAGCAGGCGTAAAACTATAATCTTTCCGTCTTCAGAACTGGGCTGTGACAACAGAACATCATTAGCACAAGGTGCTGATCACGATGAAGTATGGAAAAAATGTGGAGCCATAAAACTGTCACATTTTGCCACTGAACTAAGTGTTTTTTTGCTGCAAAAATATGAAGGTCCTGCCAAGTTAAAGTGAAAGAACTACAGACCAACCCCTAAACAGTGTGTGCATTTATTACTAAGAATTAGCCCAGAACTAACCTCCCCAGTGTTTGATCTACATTTCCGGGGACACAACATAAATTCTCTAGTTTATTTTCTTTAGTTTCTTGGCTTTCCCTACTCACCACCTCGTCGTACCCCAATCTGAATTATGCATCCAGTGACCTAAAATCTCGGACTGCCGACACGAATTTTTAATTGTCCTCCTGGAATCTTTTGTCTTAAGTCTCTCTCTCTCTCTCTCTCTCTCTCTCTCTCTCTCTCTCTCTCTCTCTCTCTCTCTCTCTCTTTCTTTCTCTCTCTCTCTCTCTCTCTTTCTTTCTCTCTCTCTCTCTCTCTCTCTCGGTATTTTCTACTCTTGATTTTAATTAATGACTTCTGTTCTCAATTAGGCTACCGGTATGTAATCTAGTATCTCTCCAGCTACCTGTCTACTTATCTGTCTTTGCAACATTAAATACATCCGTGCCACACAACCACACTGCAGATTGTTGCACCAATCACTGCCACACACACATGCCACAATATTACACATTACTGCACCAAGTACAGCCACACCACGCACTACCACACTACACGTTACTGTACCAAGCTCTGCCACACCACACGCCAACAAACTACATAATACTGCACCAAACACTGTCACACAACACACTACCACATTTCACATTTCTGCCCCAAACAGTGACGTGTCATACATTCACAGTACAGAATGCCACAACAAACATTACCACTCTACACATTATTATATCACACAATGTCACACCACATATCGCCAATAATAACTACATATTGTAGTCCTCTTTCTCCATCAGCTTCACCCCTACTGCATTTCCTCATGATCAGGAACACCCTTCCCACCTTCTCTAGTGCCGTCCCTCCACACTCCAGATGTAAGCCCTTTTTCTTGTCCGTTAATTAGGCTCCGTGGCACTTGTAAACATAACAGTTTATTTCTGCATATATTGAGTTAATATTCCCATGTATGATAATTATGTGGTTCAAAAAAAAAGATATAAATATCATACACAAAGATACTGAGGAGCAGTAATTCAAAATTCGGTAAATAATAAGTGGTTTAAATTGTGTTAAGTTGACGAATACGGTGCCTTAGTATTTATGAAACCTCCCACTCCTTCTCTTCCCACCTATAATCCTTATTCACCCAAAAATTCATCCATTCTGATAAAGCTCTGCTAGTTAAACACGATTTTATTCAACTAAGGAATGCCCACAGATATTAGACAACTTTGATGCACTACAGACTGGCTCTCAGATTCAAGAAATCTCTCTTCTGCACAGCATAGTCGCTTAAACGAAATTAAACTCCGAGAACTCGGGCCCCGAGCTGTTGACACAAACTTCGTTTGGTATGCCTCCGCCAAGCCTTGCACACGGACTCGCCATACAACCTCCATGACCTTGCTCATCATATCAGTTCTTCATCCTTTCTTACTGTATAATAGACAAAAGTTTGGACGAAATCCGTCGAGGGGGTTTAGTTATTTTTCGTACCCATAAGGAATAACTAACTCGACCTCATGTGACATTAACCTTTCACTCCTTGACCTTATTTACATAATAAATTCATCACCTCCTCATACTGCATCAGTGACAAAAGTCTGGTGGAAATGTGACAAGGGTTCAGAAGAAATTGCACCTACAAGAGAGTTACGAATGTGTGGACCCATGCACCCATGCACTCACGGACGGGCATTCCAAGCACGTAATATCTCCTCCATGACAGGTGGGTGGAGGCATAATTATTATATAATAATTACATATTTCATCCTACTACTATCATTCCTCACCAGATATAGCCATTAATCTCTTAACCATGGGGGGTCACTTTCATGACGCTTAGGTGCAATGGATCATACCGCAGGGCGTCACTGTTGCGATTCTGTGGTATTTTGAATTCGCCCGGGCTTTCAAATGGTTGCTTGTATCATCTGTCTGTTCTGCCAGTGTCCAACAATAGTCAGTGCTGCTAATGTCATCTGTACTCCCATCCATTGTTGACAATTTAGCCATTTCTCCCCGTTCTTGACTCCCCTCCCTACCTCCCCTCCATTACCCTCTCCTCCCGCCTGCCCCAGCTGTGGCACGCCACGCAAATCTTGCCCAGATTTTTCACTCACTTCATCCATTGAAATGAACCCTATGCCCTATCCTTATACAATATAATATATATAAAAAAGAAAAAAGGTAATTGATAGTGCCATACACCTGGAATTGGCTAATTATCACCTGGCAACACCCCACGTGCACTCGTTCGCTAATTTTCCCTGTTTATTTCCCCTTGATATATGCCGTATGACCTGTTCTCATAATAAAAATATATATAGGAAAGGAAGGGAGAAGCCTAAGTGATATTTACTTACACCTGGAACTACCTAATTCATTATGTATTGTCTAGATTTCCTGCCAATCATTTCACAGCATATAAATTAGCAGCTGTCACCACGCTGACGTTGTCAACCCTTGGCGGCCCCATATCCGCCTCATCATTCAGTTCAGTGTTGTCTCCAGAGATGAAACAACGTTGCACTCGCGCCCCTCCATTTCCGCCGCTTCTAGAGGGCCCCCCTACTAAACCTCATGTGAGAAGGAGTAAAGGACTAAGTGACCCTGCTGTGGAACGTGAACTGGCTAATTTATCCATGATAATGATGGACATTGACTACAATCTTTCTGGTGAATCGTGTGATGAGCCAGTGGAGGAAATAGTGATAAACTCCCAGTACGAGTGCTTCAGTGTGGCTCCAAGGGAAAGGAGCCCTTAGTTACTGCAAGTGACAGTGTATTACATAGTATAAATAAAATAGAAATGTAAATACTGTAAATAAAACAGAAAATCTAAATAGCAATGTAAATAATTACTAATATAAGAATATGAGTACAAATACTTGGAGTAATGACAGTGAAAGTGAATACTTTGGTCTCTACGCTAGTTTACTGAACGAGAAAGTGAATGCCTGGAGTGAAAATAAAATACTATTACTGAAGGAAACTTATGGAAAAATACTGTAGATATATACAGTATAAGTGTAATAAAGTAATAGGTATATAAAGTGTGAGTGTGTTTATGAATAATATATGACAGAATACCAGCGGGGAAACAGCGAGGGTGGGAAGCTTTTTACGTGCTCGTAATTTACATTGCTTTCATAGTTTTTTTTTTTTTTTTTGGATTATGGATTTCAAACTACTTGAAAATCATAAAATAGTGTTTCTAGTGATAATATCAGGCTGTCGTACTCATATTACGGGGTGTCAGGAAGTGTAAAGTGGAGACTTTGTTACCCAACTTCAGAAGTCTCCACAAGTCCTACGGTAGTCGACGAAGGCTGCCATTTGCATATATTATTAGAATATTCTAGGACTAATAACTGATTTTTGGCAAATATTTTAAAAAGTCAGTCGGAACGCGAATATCCCCGCGTGAGGTGCTAGAGAGGGACGCTCTCATGTGATGGCAATGATAATAAATTGAACTGCCCAGTTATACAAGAGTCCCTTAGTCCCTCCTTATCATCTGAAAGGAGGATGGTGGACTCAGAAAAAAGGGTGACGTCTGACTGATGTCTAATGGGTTCATGCTCACATGCTTCTGGTGCTGCAAGTACTCTTACTAATCACACAATAATCATCTTTCACCCTCACTGCACCCTCAGACATCCTTCCTGGTCTCCTCCCTCCATTGCCTCCTTAGGAAACCTCATTTGAGTCATCATGGGAAATCCATAGCACTGCATTTTTAATGAATAAGTTTGCATCTTACATTTCAACAATCTCTCGGATGTCACTTTTTATTTTCTAACATCAATGTCTTAGTCGTTGTTGCTGGTGTTACTGTGTAGCCCCTGTGGGTCTGATCGAGCAGACCCGTCAACGGCAGGCAATTAATTACCACTGCAGGCCGTCCTCTGCAGTAAACCAATGTTTCTCGTATCCAGCAGCGTCCCACCACCGCAAGGTGTGGAGATTGGTGTCAAGGTTTGTTTCTCGGAGGAATGAAGCATTTCTATCTCTCCACCCAGTTTTACAGGGTCACCGTGGTGGGCCCCACATCATCCCATTATTTGGTTTATGATTACCACCCAATAATGAAAATGGTTTCCTTTGTTATAAGAAACCAGTTGCTTGTCATTCAGTGTAGGGTCACCTGAAAAGAAAAGAAGATTAAATAAGAGTAATTGGAAGGATGGGAGAAAAAATGAAGTGGAGAGGATAGACGAAAAAAAAGTATGAGAGGTGGTAAGGAAGAGGTAAACAGCACTACGTGAAATAAGTAGATAATGGGGCCCACCACCAACTACTTATTACCACGTCAGTAACACAAAAGAGGGTATTGAGGTAAAACAACACAAGAAATCGCTGAAGATGAGGTGTTGCAAAATCCTTCAGGACGCTCAGGATATGATTCAAAGTGTGAAAACTCGCTGCCCCCCACCCCAACGGCTGGCCAAGACTACCAGACTGTTCATGAGGTCCTTAGCTCCCAAACGCTAGGCTATTTTTAATACAGTCATCACCTCAATACTGGCAATTTCATGGAAAATGCTTGTTTTCAAACCTTAATATCTCTGAAAATGTAGCACTTAGGGAAAGAAATTAAAAGCCATATTACTCAACGACTCTCCCACTTGTGAATGAAAGTATCCCCAAGTCTGTAGGTCGTGGCCTTAATGAGTAATGACTTGAGGAAGAGAACTAATTTCCGGCACAAGAGCAGGATATGTTTGTGAGTTTGCCAGCAGCGCTGATTATGGCATTGCTCTGAATGTGATAATTTCACTGCTAGATAAACTAGACACTGTTGAATCCAAGGCATGCCTTATGGCACTGTCACTGAGCCCTTTTCTTGTATCCTTTGGAAAGAGACTTGGCAGGGGTGGATGACACAATTGGCCTCAGGCGATATGGACAGAATCAGACAAATAGGAACCTGAAGACATCATTGTTCACCTGGCACTTGCGTGTATAGCCACCACCTGGTGGTCCTGTGGAAGCCAGATTGTGACGTATGTAGACGTTACCTGGTGGATGGGGGTTAAGTACTTCTCCATGAGTGCAAATTTTATCTTTTATTTCTCATATTTCCGATTAATATTCTCTGACTTTAATGAAATTTTTATGAACTACAAATATCATATATAATCTAATGACCCTTGCCCCTTCTGAATATCTTTCCTGCATTGAATAAAACTGCCTGGAAGGAGAAAAACAAGCAACTAAAAGAAAAACATAATTCTCTCTCTCTCTCTCTCTCTCTCTCTCTCTCTCTCCTGTTTTCCCTTCAATGTTGCCCCTAAGTGTTGTAATACAGGCCCCACCACCTCCCCGCCCTCTTCTGATCAGCCGGTAGGGACTACCAGGTTGTTTGTGAGGTTTGTTGATTGAGACCATCGCCTTCCTTCAAATGGTACTGTACAAGGGAGACATCATAGTTCTGAACACTGAAAGTCAGAAAAGAATAAAGATTATATATATATATATATATATATATATATATATATATATAGTGTGTGTGTGTATGAGCCAATGCAAGATCGTGCTAGCAGAGTGAGAGAAGAGTTCTGGACAAATGTGGAAGTGTGCATGGAAAAGTTTGGAAGGAATGAGAGAGTGTTTTTGATCGGTGATATGAATGGTAAAGTAGGGAATGTGAAGGTGGATGGAATATTTGGTGAGTGGGGTGTGCCTGCTGAGATAGATGAGAATGGCAGTGAGTTAGTGTACATTTGTGCTGGGATGGGGTTGGTGATAGCCAATATCCTCTTCAGGCATAAAATGATCCACAGGTATACATGGCAAGTGATGAGAAGGGTGGATGGTGAACTGAATGAAAGGAAGGCAATGACTGATTATGTGTGTGTGGATGAAAGGATGCGAGGATGTGTAATGGATGCAAGAGCTTATAGAGGTTGGGGGAGTGGACTTTCTGACCACTACTTGGTGGTGGCCAGAATTAGGATCCAAGTAAGATGGAGGAATAGAAGAAGGGAAAGACGAGAGGAAAGAGTAGTTGCAAGGAGAGTGGAAAGGTTACAAAAGGATGAGAAAAAGGCAGAATATAAGAGAGAAGTGGAGGAACGATTGGGCAAATATGAATTGGACCAGATGAGGGACGTGGAAGGTGTGTGCAGGATATTTACAGAAGAAATATGTGCAGTATGTGATGTGGTGTGTGGGAGGAAGAGAAGACGGAGGGAGGTGCAAGGAACAGCGTAGTGGACTGAAGAGGTGAGAAAGGCTGTGGCACAAAAGAAGAAAGCATACAATGAATAGATCAGAAATAGGGGCGTGGAAGAAGTTGAGAGGCGAAAGAGAGTGTTATATGCAGAAAGAAGGAGAGAGGGGAAAAGATTAGTAAGAGAGAGCAAGAAGTGAGTGGATGAGGAATTTGGAAGGAATTTGAGTGTAAAGTGGAGGGACTGTAAGAAAATGTTCTGGAAAGAGGTGAAAAAAGTAAGACAGGGTGGAAGTGAGGTTAGCAGGGGAGTGAAAGATAAAAATGGTAGATCACTAGTGGAGAAGGGAGAAAAAGTGAGCAGATGGAGGGAACACTTTAAGGAATTGTTGAACATACAGGATGGAA